>NC_067221.1:29668381-29844955 GCF_019924925.1 Ctenopharyngodon idella
AACACAATTAGCATGTTGCTTGCATGATGCTAACACAATTAGCATGTTGCTAACATGATGCTAACACAATTAGCATGTTGCTAGCATGATGCTAACAGGATTAGCATGTTGCTAATGTGATTTTGGCAAGATGCTAACATGATTAGCATGTTTGCTAGCATGATGCTAACGTGATTAGCATGCTACTAGCATGATGCTAACTCAATTAGTATGCTACTAGCATGATGCTAACACATTTTTACTTGTTTGTGTCATGTATAAAACCTAAGCTAATTGCTATTAGCACGTAGCTATTCACTGCTAGCATGTGTAGCATGTTGCAAGTCCAGTTTGCTAGCATGAGTAAAAAAGAACCAACCGCCATGTCTCTACAATGTTCTGATGCAGAGATATAGGTCTTTCAAAACGGTTGCTAGGGTACTCTGTTTGGTTGCTAGGGAGTGGCTTGGCAGCTGCCAATGATGATACTCCAAAGGTTGCTTGCCAATATAAACCAACCCCCATGTCTCTACGATGTTCTGATACAGAGAAATAGGCCTTGCAAAATGGTTGCTAGGGTACTCTATTTGGTTGCTAGGGAGTGGCTTAGCAGCTGCCAGTGATGATACTCCAAAGCTGCTTGCTAGTATGAATGATATAAACCAACCACCATGCCTCTATGATATTCAGATTTGAAGATATCCCTCTATGCTTTGGGTTGCTAGGGTGCTCTAAATGGTTGCTAGGGCGTGGCTATGAAGTCTTGAAGGTGACTCGTGACTGGCCGTATGCTGCACCGAGTTAAATGAGCCCACCCTCATGTTTCTATGACACTTCCATCCAAAGATATTCCTTTGATCTTTTTCAATGGAAGTCTATGGAACTTGTTGCTATGGTGCTCTATATGGTTGCTAGGGCGTGGCTTGATAGCTTCACAATGATCCTGAGAGACTGATTGGTTGCCTGAGTAAAATGAGCCCACCCCCTTGTCTCTATGACACTGTGATCCAGAGTTATGTTCAATACAAAATCCCTATGTAATTTCCCATAGTAGGAAAAACACACTGTTTTATGGGCACGGCTTCACCATAGTAAGTCTATGGGGCCACTTTGGGCAGCTCTTGTGCCCCAGGGGTACAACTTACACCCCATTTTGAGGTATGGTCTGACAGAGACTGTCAGCCTCTTCAAACGTGGTAACCCACATGTTTCTACGAAATTCTTGTTAGGAGCTATGACTCGTCAAAGTTCGTCGCAATGTTAAGTCAATGGGATTTTTCGGCTACTTTTTCGTCCGCCGGGCGAACATCGTACACCCAATCGCTTATAAAAGTCATAGCACACCTCTCCTCAATGAGCCGGTCGATTTGACACCTCATTCATGGGTCTAGGACAAAAACTGCGGGACAAGTTACGCGCCGAAGTTTTGTCCAGAAGAAGAAGAATAATAATAATAATAATAAGTATGCAGGAGAACAATAATGATGCTTTGCCTTTGGCAAGCACCATTAATAATAATAATAATAATAATAATAATAATAAGTATGCAGGAGAACAATAATGATGCTTTGCCAGAGGCAAGCACCATTAATAAGTATGCAGGAGAACAATAATGATGCTTTGCCTTTGGCAAGCACCATTAATAAGTATGCAGGAGAACAATAATGATGCTTTGCCTTTGGCAAGCACCATTAATAAGTATGCAGGAGAACAATAATGATGCTTTGCCAGAGGCAAGCACCATTAATAATAATAAGTATGCAGGAGAACAATAATGATGCTTTGCCAGAGGCAAGCACCATTAATAATAAGTTTAAATAGCATTACAGTAAGTTGGCTTTTTCAAGCCAACTTAATAAGTTTAAATAGCATTACAGTAAGTTGGCTTTTTCAAGCCAACTTAATAAGCTTAAATAGAAGAACAATAAGTTGGCTTTTTCAAGCCAACTTAACTAGATAAAAAAGTTCGTCGAGACAAACTTTAAGTTGGCTTGAAAAAGTTGGTCCAGAAAGTTTAAAGTAGTTTATAAAGTTTAAAGTTTGAAAGTTTTCAGTCTGAAAGTTTGGTTTAGTTTAGTAGTTTTGAGATAGATAGATAGATAGATAGATAGATAGATAGATAGAGTCAGGATAATCAAGGTGGTTGCTAGGGTGTTATGCGGTTGCTAGGGTACTCGGGGTGGTTGCTAAGGTGTTGCTATGCGGTTGCTAGGGTACTCGGGGGTGGTTGCTAAGGTGTTGCTATGCGGTTGCTAGGGTACTCTAGGTGGTTGCTAAGGTGTTACTATGCGGTTGCTAAGGTACTCGGATGGTTGCTAGGTTGTTGCTATGCGGTTGCTAGGGTACTCTAGGTGGTTGCTAAGGTGTTGTTATGCGGTTGCTAGGGTACTCGGGGTGGTTGCTAAGGTGTTGCTATGCGGTTGCTAGGGTACTCTAGGTGGTTGCTAAGGTGTTGCTATGCGGTTGCTAGGGTACTCGGGGTGGTTGCTAAGGTGTTGCTATGCGGTTACTAGGGTAATCGGGTGGTTGCTAAGGTGTTACTATGCGGTTGCTAAGGTACTCGGGGTGGTTGCTAGGTTGTTGCTATGCGGTTGCTAGGGTACTCTAGGTGGTTGCTAAGGTGTTGCTATGCGGTTGCTAGGGTACTCGGGGTGGTTGCTAAGGTGTTGCTATGCGGTTGCTAGGGTACTTGGGTTGGTTGCTATGCGGTTGCTAGGGTACTCGGGGTGGTTGCTAAGGTGTTGCTATGCGGTTGCTAAGGTACTCGGGGTGGTTGCTAGGTTGTTGCTATGCGGTTGCTAGGGTACTCTAGGTGGTTGCTAAGGTGTTGCTATGCGGTTGCTAGGGTACTCGGTGTGGTTGCTAAGGTGTTGCTATGCGGTTGCTACGGTACTCAGTGTGGTTGCTAAGGTGTTGCTATGCAGTTGCTAGGGTACTCGCGGTGGTTGCTAAGGTGTTGCTATGCGGTTGCTAGGGTACTCTAGGTGGTTGCTAGGTTGTTGCTATGTGGTTGCTAGGGTACTCTGTGTGGTTGCTAAGGTGTTGCTATGCGGTTGCTAGGGTACTCGAGGTGGTTGCTATGCGGTTGCTAGGGTACTCGGGGTGGTTGCTAAGATATCCTTTGTCCTTGCTAGGGTGTTCCTATGTGGTTGCTAAGGTACTTGGGCTAGTTACTAGGATGTTGCCAGAGTGATTGTGTGGTTGCCATGGTGTTCTGGTTAGTTGCTATGCGGTTGCTAGGTTGTTCTGTGTGGTTGCTATTAGATAGATAGATAGATAGATAGATAGATAATAGATAGATAGATATAGTTTGATAGATAGATAGATTTAGATAGATAAATGATAGATAGATAGATTTAGTTTGATAGATAGATAGATAGATAGATAGATAGATAGATTTAGGTAGATAAATGATAGATAGATAAATTTAGTTTGATAGATAGATAGATAGATAGATGAGTTTATGAGTTTGAATGAGTTTCAATGTATTAGAAATAGTACATAGAATGGCACTTGAGTCTAATTGAGTTTTTGAGTCTAATGGGCTTCCATAGTTTAAATTTGAATTTTGACAGTTGGAGTTTAAATGTCTTGGCTCATTTGAACATTCCGTCAATGAAAGTCAATGGGATTTTTCCAAGTTTTAACAGTCATTTTTAGGAAAACCGTAAGTCGGATCAGTTAGAAAAGATATAGCAACTAACTTCAGAACAGTCTGAAGGTCTGACCCGAGTTTGGAGTATGTAGAGTTAAAGCTCTAGGAGGAGTAGCAGTCAACGGTTGAGGTAAGAAGAAGAATAATAATAAGTTTAAATAGCATTACAGTAAGTTGGCTTTTTCAAGCCAACTTAATAAGTTTAAATAGCATTACAGTAAGTTGGCTTTTTCAAGCCAACTTAATAAGTTTAAATAGCATTACAGTAAGTTGGCTTTTTCAAGCCAACTTAATAAGCTTAAATAGAAGAACAACAACTTAACTAGAATGTACATTTCCTGAAGAAAATGGCAGTGGCAAAACTCGGCACTCTTGTTTAGCATGATGGTAGCATGATGCTAACATGATTACCATGTTGCTAGCATGTTTTTAGCAAGATGCTAACATAATTAGCATGTTGCTAGCATGATGCTAACATGATTACCATGTTGCTAGCATGATGCTAACCTGATTAGCACGTTGCTAGCATGTTTTTAGCAAGATGCTAACACAATTAGCATGTTGCTATCGTGTTTTTAACAAGATGCTAACATGATTAGCATGTTGCTAGCATGATTACCATGTTGTTAGCATGTTTTTAACAAGATGCTAACATTTTTAGCATGTTGTTAGCATGATGCTAACACGATTGGCATGTTGCTAGCATGATGCTAACACGATTAGCATTTTGCTAGCATGATGCTAACACAATTAGCATGTTGCTAGCATGATGCTAACACGATTAGCATGTTGTTAGCATGATGCTAACACAATTAGCATGTTGCTAGCATGATACTAACAAGATTAGCATGTTGCTAGCATGATGCTAACAAATTCGCATGTTGCTAACATGATGCTAACACGATTAGCATGTTGCTAATGTGATTTTGGCAAGATGCTAACATGATTAGCATGTTTGCTAGCATGATGCTAACATGATTAGCATGCTACTAGCATGATGCTAACACATTTTTACTTGTTTGTGTCATGTATAAAACCTAAGCTAATTGCTATTAGCACGTAGCTATTCACTGCTAGCATGTGTAGCATGTTGCAAGTCCAGTTTGCTAGCATGAGTCAAAAAGAACCAACCGCCATGTGTCTACGATGTTCTGATGCAGAGATATAGGTCTTTCAAAACGGTTGCTAGGGTACTCTGTTTGGTTGCTAGGGAGTGGCTTGGCAGCTGCCAATGATGATACTCCAAAGGCTGCTTGCCAATATAAACCAACCCCCATGTCTCTACGATGTTCTGATACAGAGAAATAGGCCTTGCAAAATGGTTGCTAGGGTACTCTATTTGGTTGCTAGGGAGTGGCTTAGCAGCTGCCAATGATGATACTCCAAAGCTGCTTGCTAGTATGAATGATATAAACCAACCGCCATGCCTCTATGATTTTCAGATTTGAAGATATCCCTCTATGCTTTGGGTTGCTAGGGTGCTCTAAATGGTTGCTAGGGCGTGGCTATGAAGTCTTGAAGGTGATTCGTGACTGGCCGTATGCTGCTCCGAGTTAAATGAGCCCACCCTCATGTTTCTAAGACACTTCCATCCAAAGATATTCCTTTGATCTTTTTCAATGGAAGTCTATGGAACTTGTTGCTATGGTGCTCTATATGGTTGCTAGGGCGTGGCTTGACAGCGTCACAATGATCCTGAGAGACTGATTGGTTGCCTGAGTAAAATGAGCCCACCCCCTTGTCTCTATGACACTGTGATCCAGAGTTATGTTCAATACAAAATCCCTATGTAATTTACCATAGTAGGAAAAACACACTGTTTCATGGGCAAGGCTTCACCATAGTAAGTCAATGGGGCAACTTTGGGCAGCTCTTGCGCCCCAGGGGTACAACTTACACCCCATTTTGAGGTATGGTCTGACAGAGACTGTCAGCCTCTTCAAACGTGGTAACCCACATGTTTCTACGAAATTCTTGTTAGGAGCTATGACTCGTCAAAGTTCGTCGCAATGTTAAGTCAATGGGATTTTTCCAGAGGCAAGCACCATTAATAATAATAAGTATGCAGGAGAACAATAATGATGCTTTGCCTTTGGCAAGTGTTATGTCTTCATGTAGACAAGAAGCACAAAACTTTGTATTCCTCTTAGAAAACTTTAATAACTAATTTGAACAAGCAGGATAACATGCATGCACATGCTCAGCATTCTTTCTCACTCTTCTCACTTACTTCCTATGTATATATATAATTCAGGAAACTCGAGTGCCATCTAGTGGTGCATTAATGTAAGGACATCACATATTCCCCTCTTAGTTAAATGAATTTTTTCTTTAGCCGACAATTGCCATGAAACAGAAATAAAGAACATAAAATCTGCAATGTATCAACAATTCCACATGTATATGAATTATACACTAAGCAACACATTAAATGAATGCAAAAGAGCATTTAAAATAATAAGCAATATGAACAAAACTACTATTCAGTACTTGAATTTTCATGTATGTGTATATTGAATTTCCGAGTATGTGTAATGTATTTTGCAAAATTCCATGTCAGTTTCTGTGACTAATGGACATAGTCCTTTAGCCAACCTGGCTCACGTCTTTGACGTCTCTCCCGTGGACAAGCATCAGAAGACACTGAATTTCCAGACAATGGAACATGAGAAGGACTCAAGTTTTCAGCATTGATGGTCAGTCCATTATCCAGCGCTTTAGTCGGCACGGGTGCAAGACACGATGCATGCCACTTCTTTCCATCCTCCAAGAGGTAGGTGTAAGGGCCAACTTTTTTCCTAACCTCAACTGGAGGAGTGAATTTTGGATGGGCTTTTGGGACATGTACTGACTTTTTAATGCGCACTTTATCCCTTTTTGGAAAGAAAAATGGCGCACTCGATGCTTGTGGTCAAAGCGAGATTTCATGACATCCTGATGTGATGAAACACGCTTCTGCAGTTGTTTAGGCTCATGACCAGAAGGTGAGGGTTTCAGGACATTGAGGCGGGTACGCATTTTCCTTCCATGAAGTAATTCGAAGGGGGAAATGCCTGTCACAGCATGAGGTGTAGTGCGAAAGATCTGCAGGAAATCAGTCACTGTTGTTTTCCATGGTGCTGATTGTAGGATTGCTGATTGAATTGTACTTTTGAGAACTCTGTGAAAGCGTTCAACAGCTCCATTTGCAGCAGGATGATACACTGATGTGCGAATGTGCTTAATGTCCCTCTCTTTCAGGAACGCAGCGAACTCTGGGCAAGTGAACAGAGGCCCATTATCACTGACCAGAGTGGTCGGGTTGCCGTGTCTACTGAAGACAGAGGTAAGAAATGCAGTCACTTGTTTTGTTGCAACAGACGCAGTAAAGGCTACCTCAGGCCATTTACTATAATAGTCAGTGAGTGTCAGAGCATATCGACAATCCCAGACAGCAGTCTCGAAAGGGCCCACGATGTCTATTGCCAGTTTTTCCCAAGGCGCAGAAGGTAAAGGAACAGGCTGGAGTGGAACAGCAGAGGCTTTTTCGCAGTTTTATCCAGAGAAAGGCATAACGGACAGGCAGTAATTTTCTCTGCCACAAGTATGTCCATTTTGGGCCACCAATACATTTCGCGCAGGCGTTGTTTTGTTCTCACAATCCCCTGATGGCCCTCATGTGCAATGCGGACCAATGGCTCACGCAGTTCCCCAGGTACCACCAATCGAGACCCTCTAAACACAAAATCAGCTTGCACACTGAGCTCATGTCTGAGTTTGTAGTACGGACGAAGAACAGGATCCAGAGCAGCAGAAGATGGAGGCCATCCACTCGCAATTTGTGTGCGCAGTGCAGAGAGTTCAGAACAGCGAGCCGAGGCAGCAGCAAACTCATCCTGGGATATGGCAGTTGGACCAGTGGACAGTAAATCAACAAACTCGGGCTCGGTATCCGACTCAGCATCCAAAGCAAGAGGCAGGGGCAAGCGGGACAGACAATCTGCAGTGTGGTTTTCAGATCCAGCACGGTACTCAACTGCGTAGTTGAAACAGAGCAACCGAGCAGCCCAGCGGGCTATGCGCATACCAGCTCTATCAGTCCCTTTTGTGGTCAGCAGCGTCGTTAAGGCTTGATGGTCAGTCCGCAGAGTAAATCTGCGGCCCCACAAGTATGTCCTCCACCTTTCCACTGCCCAAACACATGCCAGAGCCTCCTTTTCAACAGTGGAGTATTTCTGTTCAGCTGGGGTGAGTGTTCTGGATGCGAAAGCGACAGTACGTTCTTGACCATCAGTGCATATTTGTGCGAAGATGGCACCTAGTCCGTAAGCAGACGCATCAGTAGAAATGACCACTGGCAGACCCGGGTCAAATAGTGCAAGAGCAGGACTGTGTACCAGTAGCTTTTTTACCTCAGCCAAGCTTTGTTGGGCTTCATCAGACCAGCGAAGTCCACTCTCATCTCTCAGGCATGCACGCAGAGGCATCACTACAGAAGCGAAATTGGGAATAAATTTGTTGTACCATGAGAGGAGGCCCAGCAGAGAACGCAACTGAACAGCATCCGATGGTGCAGGTGCATCGATTATTGCAGAGAGGTGTTCCTGATCCAGCAGAATACCCTGTGACGTCACCATGTGTCCTAAAAACTTCAAGCTCTGCTTTCTGAATTGACATTTAGACTCATTCAGTACCAACCCAGCATCTTTGAGACGTTGCAGCACATTCTCTAACGCTTGATCATGCTCTTGTAGCAAGCGTCCCCACACGATGATGTCGTCCAGATAATTTGCAACATTCTGGAGTCCTTTTAGAATGACAACCATCATCTTTTGGAATGCAGATGGAGCAGATGCCAAGCCATAAGGTACCCTGCAGAACCTGAAGAGCCCCTCATGTGTAATGAATGCAGTGAGGTCCCGGCTGTCTTCATGAAGAGGTACCTGATGGTATGCACTTTCCAAGTCTATAGTTGAAAATACAGTTGCACCTTGCAGTAATGTCATCATCTCCTCCATGTGTGGCAATGGGTAGCTGTCTACTATAACTGCCTTGTTGGGCCCTCGCAGATCCACACACATGCGGATCCCCCCAGTTTTCTTTTGGACCACAACAATTGGGGAAACCCATGGAGAGGAGTCAATCCTTTCAATTACACCTGCATGCAAGAGTCGTTCCAGTTCTGCGGAAACAGCATCTCTCACAGAGAAAGGTAAGCGACGCAATTTGTGTCTGACAGGAGGTACAGAGTCAGAAATGTTAAGCTTGTGTGTAAAATTTTTTACACAGCCCAATGCAGCACGCTGTGATGGAGGAGTGGAGAGGGCACAGACTGAAGTGGATTGTGGCGGCGGCAGAACAGTGTGTCCATCAAATCGAAGCTGGAGTCCCTTAATCAGGTCCATGCCTAGCAAAGCTGTGCCATTGTCAACGATGAAGAAGTGTGCAGGACAGGTAATGCCATATTTGGATACCGTTGCAGGTAAACATCCTAGTACTGAAATTGGCTCTTGTAAGTAAGTAACTAAACGGGCAATAGGAGATTGTAATGGTACAGTGTGAAAATGCTGCTCATACAATTGTTTTGGCAGGATGGACACTGATGAACCAGAGTCCACTGTGAGTTGAAGAGACACAGGGGTGGCAGCAGGTGTGGCATTTATGGTCACATCACACATCAAACGGTCAGTTGCTCCAGGTAGATAGAAAATACAGACCTCTGGTAATTCAACTGAATGCACTGAACGAGTAGGAGCAGAACGGCAGACTCGTGCGAAATGTCCAGTCTTATTGCAATTCTTACATTTAGCAGATGCAGCAGGGCAGTTCTGTGCGTTTGCAAGATGACTAGCGGAGCCACAGCGGAAGCATGTCCGAGCTGACGGAGCAGAAGCAGAGGGTTTTGATGAGGTACGTGCTTTGAATTTGGCCTTAGGACGCTGTCGTCCAGAAGCAGGAGTGGCATGTACGGCTTGTACTGGAGCAGGGTTGCTTGTAGCCATTGATTTTGCCTGGGCATCAGCGGCCTCTAGCTGTGTGGCAATTGTAATTGCAGTCTCCAGTGTCAATTTAGATTCCACTAATAATCTTTCACGAATGCGAGGGTCAGCAATGTTTTCTACAAGCTGGTCACGCAGCATATCGTCAAGATTGTCAGCAAATTCACAAGTAGTCGCCAAATCTCTCAATGCAGCAATATATTGCACTACTGTTTCATCTGTCCTCTGCACTCGTTTCCTGAAGGCGTGTCTTTCCACGACCACATTTCTTTTTGGAATGAAGTGCTCTTCCAAAGCTTTAATAGCATCTGCCAGATCGTCACCGGTATTGGGCAATGTATAAAACAGTCTCTGACCTTCAGTTCCGAGGCAGTGAAGAAGCAAAGCCCGTTTTCTGGCTTCTGGCCAGGAATCCCCAGTAGCATTGATGACAAGCATGTAGTTCTGAAACATCTAAGGCCATGTTACTAGTGGTATAGCAGACAAGGCAAAAAAGGACTGGGAAATGGAGCACTTACTGATGCCATCTTCAGGATATCTTGTAAAAACTTCCTCGTCGCCAATTTTGTTATGTCTTCATGTAGACAAGAAGCACAAAACTTTGTATTCCTCTTAGGAAACTTTAATAACTAATTTGAACAAGCAGGATAACATGCATGCCCATGCTCAGCATTCTTTCTCACTCTTCTCACTTACTTCCTATGTATATATATAATTCAGGAAACTCGAGTGCCATCTAGTGGTGCATTAATGTAAGGACATCACAGCAAGCACCATTAATAATAATAATAATAAGTATGCAGGAGAACAATAATGATGCTTTGCCTTTGGCAAGCACCATTAATAAGTTTAAATAGCATTACAATAAGTTGGCTTTTTCAAGCCAACTTAATAATAAGTATGCAGGAGAACAATAATGATGCTTTGCCTTTGGCAAGCACCATTAATAAGTTTAAATAGCATTACAGTATTAAGTTGGCTTGAAAAAGCCAACTTAATAATAAATTTAAGTAGCATTACGGTAAGTTGGCTTTTTCAAGCCAACTTAATTATGAGAAAGTTTCTCATTATTATGACTTACAGAATTATATTTTTTTACTCAATTGTGGCGGAAACGGGCTTCCATAGATTTACACAATCCATACGCACAATGATTCGGCATGTTTCCCTCGCTCGAAAGCTTGACAGACCTCCCGCACCTAGTTACGGTTGCTAAACCACGATTGGCCTGTGGCGGTTTTCGGGCGTGGCTTAACGAAGAGTCAATTGTCGCAAAAAAAGACGAGTGTTGTAGTTCTGCTCTGGTTTTCGTTAGAACTATTATTTCATTGCAAAATAGAGCACGGTGTTTAAAATACACGTTTTGTTTTTGACCTGTTGTATAATAATGTCACGTTTGCAGTCATGTGGATATTTGGGAACAATTGCATTCTTGCTTGTTATCATCATTAAATACAAGAACTCACACAAGGTATGTTTTTGTATCGGAGAAAGTTTGAGTCTTAAATCGAAATTAATCCACTATTTGTTCTTCATGCGAGTAAGTGCTAAATCCCCACTTTTACAAAGGTGCATTGTCGAGAACGACAGTAATTTAGCACAATTTAAGGCAGCAGACTCTGCACGCAATCTCTTGTGTGGATACAGTAATTTTTGACTGTAAATGATGAGGTAATTTGATTAAATGTACTGGATTCGCGACATTTAGAAATGTCGGCAGTTAGAAATACATGCTCGATTTTAATATTTTTTAAAGGTAGAATTTAATGAACTACTCAGCATTTTGTTTGCGTACCCCCTTTTGTCACCTCACGTACCCCAGTTTGTGAACCACTGACCTAATAGAATGCGCTGTACTGTTCATCGGTGACATCATTTAGATGAAGCGCGAAAATTGTCTGAAACTTATTCAAACATGTTTAATCTCTCATGGTAAACAACTATTGAAACAAATTGTTTTGTGGTTTTAGGAGCGACAGAAAAAAAACCTCTACAACAATTATGGGTGAAGCTCCACCCTTACTGCTGATCTGAAGGAAACAGGTGAACTGAGAGAGCTCATTAAATAACTTCAGTGCATTTATCATGATATACTTCACCTATATCACCATGTATATGTAATTTTCTATTGCAAAATTATGTATTTATTAGTTTTAAGAAGGCTGTGACATCCAAATGTAAGTGACACTGTATGAGTAATACTAAATAAAAAAATAAATTATCTTATTTTTTTGTATATTCTGTATATTATTCTTTCTCTTTTCTGCATTTCACATATGCTCAAGCTTGTTTACGAAAGTTTGGGAACGACTTGCAGAATATGTGAAAATGTTAAAAATTTTAACAAAATAAGACAGATCATACAAAATGCATTTTATTTTTGTTTAGTACTGTCCTGAGTAAGATATTTTACATAAAAGATGTTTACATATAATCCACAAGACAAAAAAAATTGTCTTCATGAGAGTTCATGAGTCTCTTGTTTGTTCTGAGCAGTTAAACTGAGCTCTGATCTTCAGAAAAACCCTCCAGGTCCTGCAGATTCTTCAGTTTTCAAGCATTTTTTTTGCATATTTGAACCCTTTCCAGCAGTGACTGAATGATTTTTAAATCCGTCTTTTCACACTGAGGACAACTGAGGGACTCAAACACAACTATTAAAAAAGGTTCAAACATTCACTGATGCTCCAGAAGGAAACACGATGCATTAAGAGCCGGAGGTGAAAACTTTTGGAATTTGAAGATCAAAGTAAATTGTACTTAAAGTCTGTGTGAACTGGAAGTTGCAAACAACTTTTCTCCAGTGTTGTGACGTATTTCCAAGTGAAACAGAATATTGAATAGAGGGCAGCGTTTTATTTTATCTCTCCCTCGTAGCAGACTAAGACTAATGGTTGGAGGGGAGTTTTCTAATATTTTCAATTTGACGGCTTGGGTTGAACCGGCAAGCAATAGCCGTCATTTCAACATCTCGGTTAACTATAGACCCGATATAGTCCGGCTATGTGTAACCCACTTTTAGCCAAAATAATCTTTAATTTGGTTACATGCCGTTTTTGCCAAAATAACTTGCGAGATCTATTATATTGTGATTACAGGTGTTTGGTTTCATATCTTTGACATGTTATATTGCGTAGTCTGTGCGTAGCCACGATTTAGCTTGTAGTCAGACCGGCAATTTGTAGCCCACCTATAGTCAATCCTGATTTACTGTATTTTTTGGACAGGAAGTGCATGAGATGGTTGATATCCCATCATGTTTGCAATGTCAATGATATCTACAAGATTTAAGTGGCATTTCATGACATGGTCTATCTGTAGTACCGATTTAGCTCTGAATTGGATAGGCTATGTGTAGTCCACCCAGCGAAATCGAGGTAATCTGTAGTCTAATTTTATACGGCTTGGCTATATCCCTGATTCAGACCAGCAATGAGTGTAGTGTAGATGTAGCCAAAATAGTTTTAAAATTGTTTACAAGTCATTTTTGCCCACAAAGCTTGGAATGCATGATATCATTAAATGCAACAAATAATCATTTAATAAATAATATATAAAATTTAATAAATAATAAATAAATAATCATTTAATCATACACATTCTACTATATATATATATATATATATATATGTACAATGTAGAGAGTTCAAGAAATTACAATTAGAATTCTCAACCGCTAGATGGCAACTGTGGCCCTGCTGAGACATGACTACTGGCAACGCGAGACTTGAAAGTTAGAGATCACTGTTGCTAGATCTCGCGATAAACATTTCCGCCATTTTAATTGCGTCGAACTGTCGAGAGCAAGCATCAACGTTAAAAATTATTTCCTGCTTTTGGTCTTGTAAGTATTTGTGTTTTTCGTTTTGATATGTTCATTATTTGTGTACATTACTTGTTATCATGTGTCATTTTAGCGGGTAACAGTGCAGACTCAGAGTAAGCCATGTTGTGGTTAGATTAACATGCTATGCGCACGTGTACTATAGTGTTTCCTTGTGCCCTAAAACTCTGAAATTATATAAAATTCAAGGGGGTATTCATGAAACCTGCGCATTATTATTATTATTATTACTTGTTATGGAAGCACATATATCTTTGAATCTTAAGATAATTATGATATAAAACGTTTTTGATACATGGCAAAGCAAGTTTATTTTGTATAGCAAATTTCAAAGGCAATTCAAAGTGCTTTACATAAAACATAACGGCCACATATGTCTATATAAAAAGACAAAATAAGACATTTGAACAATATGAGCTAAATAGAAAATAAAAACAAGATAAAACAGGAGAGTAAATGTTACAGTTCAGTGTAAAAAGTTAAATATTGTTCAAATTAATAAAAGGCAGTGGTAAACACTAAAGTCTTTAGCCTTGATTTAAAAGAATTAACAGTTGCAACAGACCTGCAGTTTTCTTGGAGTTTGTTCCAGATATATGGTCAATAAAGACTGAATGCTGCTTCACCATAGTTTTGACTCTAGGGACAGAAAGCAGACCTGCCCCAGATGACCTGAGAGGTGTGGATGATTCACAATGTAGCAAAAGATCAGTAATATAATTTGGCCCTAAACCATTCAATGCTTTATAAACCAGCAGTATTATTATGTAATCAGTTTTTTGACAGACAGTAAGCCGGTGTAAACCCTCAGTAGTGGTATGACGTGATCCACTTTCTTGGATTTCAAGACACTAGGGTTATTGCAAATTATCCAGCATACAGTCAACAAAGCACAACAATATACAGAACAGAACGTGTACATTCACAGCAAATTGCACAAACAATGAAATTCCCCAAGTATCTACCTTCTTGTTCTAATGCAACATGGTGGCTTAAAACATGTGATGTTTTTAAAGGGTTAACCCCAAAATGAAAATCTTCGGAACACAAATTAAGATAATTTTTTTGACAGAATGCTGTAACATTTCCCTTCATAGACTGCCTGTGCAACTACCAATTTGACGCTTCAAAAAGTTCATAAAGAGATTGTAAAAAAGAATCCATTTGAATCAAGCAGTTTACTCCAAATTTTATGTAGAGAATTGATTGTATGTTATGATAATTTAGGCTTTTACTTGCATGTGGACAGTAAGTTGATAATACTAGCTCAACTGAACCCGAATTACGCACAAGAACAAACATCTTCCTGAAGCTCAAACGTGCTGCATAATAGAGGTGGACCAATTGATCGCTGGTAGGGCTGTGTATTGCCAAGAATCTGCCGATATGATACGTATCACGATACAGGGGTTAGGGTACGATATACTGTGATATATTGCGATACTGTAAGAAAGGCGATACATTGCATTATTTCTTGTTTTTTTTAGAAAAAAGAATGTAATTCTAGAAAGAAAACAGTCATGAAGAACACACCACCATTCATAAAACCTTACAAACAATTTTATTTTATGTAATCAATACAGTATCATTTGTATTTATATTACTAATCACTGCTTTGTGCAATCTAAGGGAAAATAGTAAAGTGACTGCAGGATTTTTTATGTGTATATGTTTTAAAGGTTCACAGTATAGCAGTTTTTAATTTCTAAACTATTGAACAACTAGTGCATAGTCCATTTCATGACTGAATGTCTGTTTATTTTATATGTAATACTATAAAGATGCTTGCTTTAAAGCAGTCTAATGTATAAAGTGGATTTTTACATGGCCTATTCGGCAAACAACTGACTCTTGGCGATCTCCTTAGTGGTTTCTTTATAGTTGAAGCCAAAATGAATCCACACTTCAGCTCTGTATGCAGCGGGAGTGGAATAATTCTATCGTCTTGTGAGCTGGGTTTGCTAATGCTAACGCTAGTGATGCACCTTTCGCTTATCCGGCTATGCGTCAGTTTACGTTCTGAGATAATGCTGACATCTAGCGGTTGGGTTTTTATATAGTCTGTGGTTTAAACCTAATACAAATCCACGAAACTTGGATGTAATTAAATAAATATTGATAGTGTTTTTGAGAATCAATACAGTATCGCCAAACATAACATCGCAATATTCATGTGTATCGATATTTTCCTACACCCTTATCGGCCGGAGGATATATTGGGCCGATTTTTGGCATTTTTTAATTAATCGGCATCGGCCGATTGTGCTGTAAATTAGGCCGATTAATAGGCAGGCGTGATTGCCATTCCACCGACATAAAGGACCAGTTACACTTAATTTTCTGCATTTCGCTGCATCTCACGCACAGTTGAGCATGCAAGCCTTTCAAAGTATACTTCTTTGTCCGTGAACACGGAAAAACGGATTTAGTGGACTGCTGTTTTTAGGCTCACAAGTCACTCACACATGCCCTGTTGTACGTGCGGACGGGGTGTGCAAGCCTTTAAACAGGCTGTAGTTTAGGCTACAGATAGGTGCGGGTACCAAAACCTGGTAACGGTTTTTCCAGCACTCGATGCAGTTATGAGCAGCAGGCTGTGTGAAATGGGTGAACTAAAAATATTTTTGTTATCACTTAGATTATGGCTATTTGACTTACAGTATAGAAGCATGCTTCAGAATAGTTTTGAGAAGGTGCTTAAACAGTTGAGCCATCTATTATTATTACTATGAATTAGGCTACTACTAAGTTAATTTGACAGTCTAGATTTTTAATTACCTATTTAATATTTAATATTTAACGTATAAATTATTTTTAATGCACTGATTGGAGAGGCTTGTGTTGTTCAATAAATATTTAATTTAAGCAATTTTCTGTATAACTTCTTATTACTTAACTGCATCATATATCGGCCATTGACTGCCCTGATTTCTAAATATCGGCATCGGCCAGAGAAAAACCCATATCTATTGACCTCTACTGCATTACACACGACAATGAACCTCATTGATTACGCAGCACCTTTAAGCTTCCGGGAGAGGTTTGTTCTTGTGCTCCATCCATGTTAGGTTGAGCTTCAGCTTATGATCACTGATCGGTGTTTACATGCGAGTAAAATGAAATGAAATCTGTTCATCATAAAAAGCAATCTATTCTCTTTAGAAAATTTGGACTAAACCGCTTGATTCAAATGGATTAGTTTTTACAATCTCTTTATGAAGTTTTTTAAGCATCAAAGTGGTAGTTACAATAGCAGTCTATGGAACAAAATCTGACAGCATTCTGTCATCAAAAAGATCTTCATTTGTGGTCTGAAAATGAATGAAAGTATTACTGTTTTGGAACAACAGGTAGGTGAGTAATTAATGACAGAATTTTCATTCTGGGATGAACTAATCCTTCAAGTATCTTTTACACGTTAATCAGAAATATATGTGGCCGTGACAAAGAAGAGCTTAAAATTGTGGAAAAAGCCATTAATTAAGTTGGTTATTAGACATTTTGATTTCTAATCATATTATGATAGTACTAGTCAGATATGTTTTATGTGATAACAGTGATAAATAATCAAGTATAATGTTACTTTTATTATCATATTCAACAGTTATGGATCCCAAATACTTGAGAGAATGGCGTCGACTGAGAGGACGAGTTAATGCTCTTGCAACATCAAGTAGCAGCTTGGATGAATCTCAGTTACAACGAGATGCATCTGGGAAGGGTCCATACATGGAAGGAGATATTTCTGGGGAGGGTCTGTCCACACAAGGACAATTGTCTGGTGAGGGGCCATCTTTGGAAGGAGATGTTGAAGAGGGTGCATCAGCTGGAGACTGTGGATACAAGGAAACTGCAGATTCCAGTGACTCTAATACCGAGATTGATATTGATGATTCCAATGATATGCCATCATTACACAAAGATTTGTCTGCATGGGCAACAACAACAAATCAAACGCATGCTTCGCTAAATAAGCTGCTTGGAATCTTAAGAAAACATGGATATACACTTCCAAAAGACAGCAGAACTCTGCTAGCAACCCTGTCATGGTTTGAAATTAAGAATATATGTGGTGGCCACTATACATACTATGGCTTGGAGCCGGGAATTCTCCAGTACCTTTCCCAAAACCCATCATTTACAGGCAGTATAGACGTTACTATCAATATAGATGGTCTGCCAATATTCAAGTCCAGTAAAACACATTTCTGGCCTATTCTTGCAAAACTGGATAAGGCTGAGCCATTTGTGGTTGCTCTATACTATGGCAATAGCAAGCCTGACCCTGTTCATGACTATCTTCATGATTTAATTGAAGAATTGCAGATGCTTATGCAAAATGGTGTCCCACACAAAACCACAGTGCTCAAAGTAACACTGCGAGCATTCATATGTGATGCTCCAGGTGGAGCATATCTAAAGTGCATCAGAAGCCATAATGCTTTGCATGGATGTAAGCGTTGTTTGTCAGTGGGCACATCAGTTGAGGGAAGGGTTGTCCACTTAGATAAATTGTCTTGTGAGAAACTCACTGATAATAAATTCAGTCAGTTGCAGTATCCAAACCATCAGAAGGAATCTACAACTCTAGCCCAACTGGGGATCAAATGTGTCACACAGTTTCCTCTTGACCACATGCACCTCATTTTTCTTGGAGCAGTGAAAAGATTACTCACCTTTTTGTTGTGAGGCCCAGCTATTTGCAGGTTGCAAAAAGGACAGAGTGAAAAAATCAGCCAGATGTTGATACAGCTTAAAGGTGCGATGCCGGCCGAGTTTGCCAGGCAGCCAAGATCTCTCATTGAACTGGATCATTGGAAAGCAACAGAACTTCGGCAATTTCTGTTGTATACAGGACCACTTGTGTTGCAGGATGTGTTGTCTGTTGACCATTATCATCATTTCCTTTCATTATCAATTGGAATGTCTATTCTACTGGATGAAAATGATGCCAGAAGAGGACATTATCTGGAATATGCCCAAAACCTTCTGGAACATTTTGTAGATACCTCTTCTGAACTGTATGGGGAAACTTTCCCAACATACAACATCCACTCCATCAAACACATTGCTGATGATGTTTTCAACTTCAAGTGCTCCTTGAACGAGTTGTCCTGCTTTCCGTTTGAGAACCACCTTCAGTCCATAAAAAAATTGGTTTGAAATAGCAAAAATCCAGTTGTTCAGGTCACTAAAAGATTGGCTGAAAAGGCAAACACACAGGAACACATGAAGCAATGGAGGCGCAAACCGTACTCCATATCGACCAAGGCACCAAATTACTGCTTCATGTTGGAGACAGAGCAAATTGTGTTTGTGAGGGAAAAGAGGCAAGATAGAATGTTGGTTGTGGATGTTATCGACCCAAAGGTCACAAAGCAGCTATTTGATTTACCTTGTGAGTCAAAGCTGATTAACATTGCATATGTTGTGGAAAGTGACCTCAGCACAATGAAGAGGAAGCTTTTGGAGGCAAAGGATCTGCATAGGAAGGCTGTGTGTTTACCACATTCACAGGGATTTGCCATATTCCCCCTTCTCCATGTCTTCAAGGATTAACTGAAACTTGGTCCTGTCTAACCTTTCTGGATGAGAATATTGCAGATGTCAGTTAATAAACAAGCACATATATGCCTATTGAATAAAATAAATAAATAAATAAGTAAAAAAAAAAAAAGTGTCATTCTTGTATTTGATTTATAGGACTGTCATTCATTCACTGTTTTTCATTGAGTGAAAATCACATAACAAATCTTTCATTTGTCCCATCCACAGGCCATTATGTCTCAAAGACTAAGGAATGCATCAAAAAAGAAAAGTTATGAAGACTACGTCCAAGGTAAGTTCAATTTTCACCTTTTCAGTTTCTGCTACAGTTTTGTTGATGCAGGTCAAAATCTCAGAATTGATTTGATAATACCATGGCCATATTGAAATTTATTTTAGATATGAGCTCATCTGAGTCCTTGCTGCCATCACCACCACCAAAGAAGCGCAAGGGTAGCTGTGCTGTTTATTTTGTTTGTAAAATTACTTAAAGTTTTAAGTTTATATGCATTTAAATTTGTAACTAGGCTATTGTAATCACATCTTTTGTTATATTAAAGTTCATTGGATGACAATGGAACATATTTCAGGAGCAGTAACAATCCAAGTTCTGTGGTGTTTGCCAGTCAGTCTGCTGTGACTCTTCCATTGAATGCTTGTGCATAGGATAGGATTGCTTTAATAAACATTACCTTTTGCATAAAACCATCAGTGTTTACATTAAAGTTACATGATTTAAAATTGTTGATATATTTCTTTCATGTTATAGTTTGTACTTTCCCTGTGCCACCGAAAAAATTTGGTACGGCTGCCAAAGCTGTCACGTAAGCATAACATTATAGTACAATAATTATTTTAACAATGTCCACATTAGTTATTTTTAATTTGCCTGTTTTCCAGAATTAGGTTAAATATCTAATATAAGGTTTAAATGGGTTAGTTCATTAATCATCCTTGTAAACAAGCAAGACAGACCTAAAGCTTAACTGCTCTGATTGTAGTGTCATTGCATGGCTGGCATTGGTGTGAGTGGGTGAATGATTGACAGGAATTCTTTATCAAGCACTTTGCTGTAACAAATTTTATTATGATTATTTTTATATCTTTATTATTTATTTTATTTTATTTTATTTTATTTTTTTTTGGCTATTTCCAGCGGAAAACTTTTCTGAGGACCTTTTTGCTTTTCCATCATGTAAGACATACAATATAGACATAACTGTAAATTCAGTTTATTTTATGATGCTTTTCTGTATTCACAGGGTTTAGTTGACTTGTATGCTGCACTCAGCTGCTTTCCATTCATTTCTCAATTCATTAAATATCAATTTGAATATACAGTATCTCACATAAGTGAGTACACCCCTCACATTTTTGTAAATATTTTATTATATCTTTTCATGTGACAAAACTGAAGAAATTACACTTTGCTACAATGTAAAGTAGTGAGTGTACAGCTTGTATAACAGTGTGAATTTGCTGTTCCCTCAAAATAACTCAACACACAGCCATTAATGTCTAAACCGCTGGCCACAAAAGTGAGTACACCCCTCACTCACCAAAGAGTTCTGTTTCTTGCAATAAACCCAAGAAATCCAGGTAGTGTAAAACATTATTAGCAATGTTTTTAAAAAATAAACCATGGAGATATTTTTCACTCTGATGAATGAAGAAATGAATGGAATGAGACAGAGCACTGTATATAAATTCAAATACTTTCTGTTTAGAGTACAATGATGCTATGAGGCTATATTTGTATTTGAATAACTTTTCTTTTCCTTTGTAGGTACTCAACGAACACAACAAGTCATTCTTTCTCCAATTATTGAAAAAAGTAAAAATAAATTATCTAAATTAATAATGATACTACAGTTATTACAAGGAAGTATAAGTAGTTATAGCTGTAGTGGACAAACAACATAACTGATTACCAGTGCTAGACAACAGACACCTTCAAAGTAGTCCTAAGTTACATATTGGTATTTCATCTATTGCTCTTTTAAATATCCCCTTTTTTGCAATTGTTCTATACATTTTAATACATATTGCTTTCCATGACTCTAAAGGCACTCCACAGTCTCTGGACTCTACAAGTATTGAAACACCCAAACATGAGAAATTCTTTGATTATTATAATTTTTAGCCAAATTGCTTCAATCCTGAGAAGGCGTATTACATTCACTTGATAAATTAATGAGATAAGTCATTAATTCAGGAAAACAAGACCTTCATTAATTTGTTAAAAAGATCCAATTTATTTTAATTTTTTCTGAGATGAATGCAATATGCTTCCAGACATTACTGATCTTTATTTATTTCTTATCCTTTAACAGGGACAAAAAAGACATTCAGGAGACATTTTTTAGAATTGCCAACACACACCTCAAACCCAGTTAATGGTAATGGCTAAACAAAACAGATAAGTCAAGACACAGCATACCAGATATTTCATTTGGTGGTGAAATATTCCACTGGTAATACTTTCTAATGTCATTACAGCTACCGGGACTTGGCGCCAAACTGACAACACACCAATAGGTAACTCTGAAGACGACATAGACAACCTGAGATTGATAAGGTGGTTAAATACTCCACTAGTAATTCTTTCTAATGTCATTTCAGCTACCGGGAATACCGAAGCCCTAAACGGCCAGGAATTTTTATTTTTTTCTATCTTGTTTTGTCGTGATCACGACTTATTTTCTCGTGATCTCGAGATAACAAAAGTTGTTTTGTCGTGATCACGACTTAATCTCTGCTGTAAATTACACAAATGTGCCAACAGGTGTCAGTATATTACCAAATATAACTGATGATGTGCGGTATATTTTCTACTTTACTGTATTAGTTCATATTGACCCAGATTGTACGAGTTTCGGACAGAGAGAGTCTTCGTGATCGCTTTATTTTGTGCAGTATTGTGTGCGTTAAGTAATTAACTGTTAAATGCTTAAATATGATTATTTTTCTTGAAAGCGTATCTGTTATCGTTCTGACTAGTGCATGACTCACCACAGTTTCACGACCGCAATAGTTCGGTGTGATACTAAACTTATTGCTTATTAAAACTAATTTTGATGTCACTGTATAGTATTCTGTTTGCACCTTATTGTGTATCTTTAAGACGCCATTTTAATCATCGCAGTTTCAGTGTTCGTTTCACTCACTCAATGTATATTGATAAGAAATATGATTTATAGCCTATGTCATTTAATTCAGTGATAGTGTGTAACCTATTTTCTACATTTTTTTGTTGGAAACAACACACATACATAAACACTCTTCTCAAACAGCCTCCCAAGATTGTTTTAGTCTATATTAACTGGATTAAAGTTTTGTTTTTTGGATATCTGGAGTATTGCACCTCTTTTTAATGGAAGCTGGAGGAAGACAGTTTAATGATATCACAGCCTATCCTACATGACGAATAAAAATAACAAACACATTATGTAATATAATTTTATTTCAAACGAATGAGGAAAATAAATATTTAATCTAATAATTTTTAGAATTATAGAATAATCTGTCATCTTTCTGAAGGCACTCTGGCTGCGCTTGAGATGTTGAATGCTCTGTTGATCATTAAACATGTTAATTACACAAATAAAATGTTTAGCGTACATTTATTGAACAGTGATTGATTAGCCTATATGTATTTATTTATTGTAAACTTTATTATTAAGTGAAGTAAACATTTTGCTGAAATATCCACAAGATATAAGAGCGCATGATTTATCTGTCGATCAGATGCGCCTGAAAGTTGTGTTCGTCACTATAGCAACAGTAGAATCCGGGTACAGTGTTTCAGAATCAATCACTGTAAAAAGAACTTTTATGTTGTGATCACGACAAAACAAGATAGAAAAAAATAATAATTCCTGGCCGTTTAGGGCTTCCGTAGGAATGGCGTTCCTTCTCTGATGACGTTAGTTTGACGGCGTGGTTTAGAGCGTGAGAGCGGGCATTTCACACACTTTGGATGCGTCAGTCACATTTGCATAGGCTGTACTATTTGAATTCTTTGGCTGACTGCCAAATCAAAATATTAAACGGAACGATAAAATAACGTTATTAACCGGTTAATGGCCATTTCAAATTAGCGTTTCTGTTCAGAATGATTAAACTTGATTTCGTTTCCGTTTCTGGTTACGTTCCGGTCAAATTTTTGTTCGTTTGATTAACGTCGTGGACTTGAATTTGAAAAATATGTAGTGTCACGGGCTGCTTGAACTGAGGTGCTACAGCAATCTGTCAAGACACATTAAAGAGCCACAAAACGGTATTTATTGTTTAAATTTCTCTTCAGTCGACGCATTGTCAGTGTACTCTTTGCTCCAATGTATTTTTCACTCTGACAGAGCATGATGTGTGGCATGAGAGCGCCATGGCTTGTTTGATATACATAGCAAAAGTAACTAAAGGGGGCGGGGCGGTCGGCCCTTCTCGGGACCGGGCCGGCCATTTCTTAACTATAACCATAGTGAAATCGTGCTAGCAATAAAAACCCGTCCTATGTGCTGTTGGCCTGTAAAAACTATTTATTTATATATATAATAAAACCGACTGGCCCACATTAAAAAAAATGGTCCGGCGGACATCTTCATCCTGTTTAAGAGCTGGGGGTGAAAACTTTTAATCAATCGTGTTCCCTTCTGGAGCATCAGTGAATGTTTGAACCTTTTTTAATAGTTGTGTTTGAGTCCCTCAGTTGTCCTCAGTGTGAAAAGATGGATCTCAAAATCATTCAGTCACTGCTGGAAAGGGTTCAAATATGCAAAAGATGCTGGAAAACTGAAGAATCTGCAGGAGCTGGAGGATTTTTCTGAAGAACAGAGCTCAGTTTAACTGCTCAGAATAAACAAGAGACTCATGAACAACCATCACAAAACAAACAAACAGCCGTAGATCATCCAGGTAACCACACACAGTATTAGGAACCAGTGGTTCCCAAACTTTTGAACAGGGTTATTTTAATAAATTCAGCAATTTTTTTATTTTATTTTTTCTCTTGTGGACTATCTTTGATCTCTCTTATTTTGTTAAAATTATTCACATTTTCAAAGATTCTGCAAGGGGTTCTCAAACTTTCGCATGGCACTGTAGTGTCTGTCTGTAGTCTAATAAACCTAACATTGTTGACAAATCACTTATGTTCCTAGATTCTTCCATGCTGATGCCAGCAGAGTTGAATGGACCCCCTGTCAGATAACATCTCCAAGTTATGAACAATATGGCTAGTAAGAAATATCTTTTAAACTTACACCTGTGTGTCATTCTGTGTCAAAACAATTATAGGTCCCCAGCTCAAATTTTTGATTTTGTTAATATTTTGTCTGTAGAAAGACAAACATAAATAGTGATGAAAGTAAGCAATAATGTAGGAGAGGTTGTGCTGTATCGTGAATAAGTCACGACTGAAGGGCGTTGTTAGGCACAACGTGAAGTGGAGTAACCCCTTCAGCCGTGACTTATTCACGATACAGCACAGCCTCGAGTACCTTATTACTTTTATAAAACGGTTACCACACAATCCAAATATTAAATCCAAAAATATGTATCAATGCAACTTTCATGAAGTAAACTTTCACTAAAGCCTTCCTTCCACCAGAAAAAAATAGTCCCTGACCATGAACAGAAGTTACATTATTACGCCATTAGATGGCGGCAAAGACTGTCTTTATGAATGTGTCAGTCAGTAGTGAAGACTTTTACATTGAAAAGATTGTTGTGAACACGGAACAAGATGCAACTGACAAACCCTTAACTGTTAAAAGGACAAGATATCGCAGCAGACATTTAAACTGAATTTTTAATATGAACATAGAACTGACCTGAAGGAAAATGCTAAATCTGAATGCAGGTAATAAACTCACTCACTCGATCTCTTTCTCGCAATACTCTTCAAGTCAAGTCACCTTTATTTATATAGCGCTTTTTACAATGCAGATTGTGTCAAAGCAGCTTTACAGTGATAACTGGTATATAATTTTGGCTGCACAGAAAATGGTGTCAATGCAGGCAGATCAAAGCACTGTTGAGGGTGTTGTGTAGTGATACACAGAACTGTTGGGTGAAGCGGTCATAGACGTGTTTTATCATGAATAAAACACAGCTATTGACCAATCAGAATCAAGGACAGGAACTTTCCGTTTTATAAGCCAAAATATTAAGTGTCACATATGTATATTTACTGAGTAATCCACTATTTTGTAGAGGGTGTCAAAATGACAATTTGACTTCAGTAATCTTTGTTTCATTATATGCCAACAGTGACAATTTAAAAATGGTAAAATGCACTTCTTGTGTTTTTTGCCTCAAGTTTGCATGCCTGTAACTCAAGAAATATTAAAGATATCTTAGTACCCTTTTAGATTCTGTTTCTTAACAAACTTTCCTATTGGTATCTTCATTTTAAAGGCCCTCGATGGTTCAACCCCAGAGATATGGAGATCTTAATGTGGCTCCATGAGTAAACTGGTAAAATTTACACTTTCAGTGGTCAAAAACCAAATGTGGGTCACTTTGTATACAGCTGATACTTTTTTCTTTAAAAGAGGAATATCTAAAGAACAAATATTCTTGAAACTAGAAATGTGTCTAATTTTTTTCCATCATCTGAAATGCATAGAACATACCTGAATGCCATAAATATTCCTTTTCTAAGGTTGTCATGCCTATAAAGGGCGCTTTCACACTGGGCTCGTTTGCCACGGTCTAAGCCCGGGCGCGATTGTTCCCGGTGCCCCCCGCAGCATTGGTCTGGTTTCACACTCAAATTGATTCTATTGAACCCTGGTGCATTTGCGTTCATCTTACTTCATCACAGACGTGCATGATGCATAACAGAAAACAGAACGCGGGTCAGTAAATTGTGTTTTTTTATTAATTTGGTGCTATTGTGTGCAGCAGAGTAAACAACACTTGGGTTTACTGTATGTGCGTCGCATGTAGATGGTTTTCCGCTGCTTGCAAACAGAGGAGACAGCTGATTACATTCATTTGCCACTCTGTTTGCACTAACAAAGCACAAATACACTGCAGACTCACTCCTGCTCGAATCCAAGGTCTCAGGTTCGGTACCCCAGTTCGCACCCACATATGCATAGCAGCTTTCACATTAGTGATTTTTCACCGTGCCCTGTTTCGAACTAAACTGCCAGTGTGAAAGCCCCCTAAAAGTATTCAAGATATCTTAATATCCTTCTAGATTCTCATTCTACATAAACGTTTCTTTTGGAATTTTTATTTTTAAGGCCCCATAGATATTGTTGAATTTTACCCATTTTCAAAGGTCACAAACCAAATGTATGTAACTTTTTAAACAGACTGAAATATAAAAGGCCTTGAAAATGAAGATTTCAAAAGTAAAGTTTATTAAGAATGAGAATCTAGAAGGATATTAAGAAGGATATTAAGATATCTTCAATCATTTGCAGGCATGCAAACTTTGGAAAAGGAGTATTTATGGCAGTCAGGTATGTTCCTTGCAATCGAGATGATAGAAATTTTGTGTACCCCTCATATGTGGTGGATAAACTGTAAGACTTGATTTTCCTGCTAGGACAAAAACTGAGATCAAGCACCCTGCAATAAAGCAATAAAACTCATCTGTAGAGAAGATCTCAAAGAAATAGCGTAGGACAACGCCTTGCCCTCACACATCTACAGGATGCAATAGCCCTCCCCCCAACACACACACTCACCCACACACACACACACACACACACACACACACACACACACACACACCCTCCTTCCTTTCCCCCTGACTCAAGTCACTGAAAGTTCTCCAAGAAGTATAATGTATCTAGTGTATCTATTATTTATTCCTTTCATGTTTGGTGTCATTTTAAATGTCTTGGTGCGATTGGTAAAACGGTCTCAATTTCACAGCAGTCACTGGTATTATTAAAAAGATTGAAAACTAAGGATAATTCTGTTCTCCTTTTGGGTGTTGAAAAACCCACTCCTCTCCCCCAAAACAGGTGTTGGTGTAATAAATATTTACAACCCTTTTGTTCTGGTCTGTATATAAGGTAAAGTGCAAAGCAGTCATGGAGGATCATCTGTAGCCAGAAGCCCCCGTGCAGAGATGGGCGAATGTCTGAAGACACTCACACATCACTGTATGTATATGCATTTCTTTGGGTAATTGACATTATGCATTTATTATTTCTGAATTGGCTTCTAATTGTCTAACTGTAATGTAATTGGCATGATACATTTTTACTTGACAAATAAATATTATATTTGGTTTATTCTGTATTATTCTTAATTCATTATTTCTAGTAGATTAAAGCGAAGGTATTACCGCAAATCTGTGTTCAGGATTGATCATACGGAAGGTTTAATAGATGGAGCATAGGGCACATCAATTAAGTCCATTTCGATTTCTGACTATCGCTGCCTTAAATAAGTTGCAGTTTTCGTAAATATATAAAAACTATGCTTTTTGTTACGAGTAAGCAGAGCGCGACCGACTTAAAGGTAGATATTTACCCTGCATCCAATGTTTAAGGTCAGAACTGACGAGTTTGTGTCCGGGAAGAGCACTCAAGTCGACCGAAGTGACTTTTCTAAAGCGATACCGGGACTGCAGTGAACGAATAATTGAAGATATAAGATAATCAGAATAATCAAAAATCTAAATTAATGCATAACCAATGATTCATTTCTATTTGGAAACACAACCTAAGAATGAGAATCATTTGAAATTAGAGTCAGATTAAACGAGTGAAATTAAATAAACTTCACAGAGGCGCTGAAAAGACATACACGCGTTAACCTTCGCCCAGGCCGTCGGATTCCATTTTTGGGCCGATGCAGGGTTCTTCACAAAACATTTAGCGATTTCCTTCAAATTTCTATTAAATGTGTTTTCAAAATATGTTTTCAAAGGTAATTTAAGACCCACTATCATATGTTTTTGTTATTTCTGGGTATACACATACACACAATCACATATGGACTTCACATTAAAATAAATGTTTTAATAAATAATGTCAAATAAATTGAATGCAATGTGTACCTGTTTATTTGACCCAGAAGCAGTCTAAAATGAGTCTGCAGCTGACATTATAACACATTTTAACTAAATTTTAACCTTCTTGAGACATCCTATAGATGTCAATATTGGACGTCCAAATGACGTCGTAAAAAGATGTCATAAAAACTTTCATTCCGGCTCCTCTGGGGACATCTATTCAACATCCGACAAATACGTCGAAGTGACGTTTTTTGGACGTCCCTTTTCTCAGTGGGATCAGTCATTGGGTCTGTCAGACTATAAATTTTTGCGGTAATGCAACGAAAAATATTTAAATCTGAATTTAAGACATTTTAAGACTGTTTAAGGCCTTTTATTGGGAAAAATATATTTAAGACTTTTTAAGGACCCGCAGCCACCCTGAAACAGCAAAACAGCAAGTATCTGAGGAATATGTACTAACAGTGGTATTCAAATTAGAAGTGGAATAAAGTAATCAAATGTAAAATACTGCATAGTTGAATGCACTGATCCAATATAACATTACACATGTGTTTCCTTTCTCAACTGTTTACATTCACTAAAGACATAACCGAATGATTTTTCAAGGATACTAACCAAAACGACATTTCGACGTGTTTGTGTGTAGACTAACTGACCATTTAGGCTTGAATCCGAAGCCTACAGTACACTTTACTTAAATCAGCTGTGCTTGTGTCTCATTTGTTTATTCATTTTATAAATTTCAGAATTTTATGAATTGAAATAATTCAGCATTCACTCATTAATGATCAAACGTCCGTTTATTTTGCTGGGATTAAAAGCTTACAGAGAATAATCTGAAACAGAACATTGTTGTTCCTCATTGTAATGTATATTATGCACAAAATCATATCCAATAGCTGTGTTAGAAAAAATGAAATATGACTGATAAAAAGCAGGAACAGAAGAATATCAGCATTGATGCATATGCCTTAATCAGCATTTTCTTGTAAAGAGTCAGCTTCCCTGATTTTCTTATTCTTTAGGGTTATATGCGAATGAATGAAAGAAACTTACAAAATTTTATAATCAAATATCAAAAATGATCAGATAGATGAAATGAGTTGCACTAAAAACCGTTATCCGTAAAATATTGTAAATCATAACATTGGTTTCTAAATAATAGACAATTCTTACTATTTAAACCCTAATAAGCAAAATTGTTTCCACACCATTTAGAGATAGGAATTTATACAGTATGTTAATTGATTTGGATTCATACAATATATAAAGTGATCAAGTTACAGGAAGTTTTCAAGTGAGAAGAAGTGAAGAGGAGGAGAGAAGAGAGGAAGGTCAAGTGAACATTTGAACGTATATGTTAAATTTGCACTCACAGCCATAATGCGAGGATTTAAAATCTTAGTTAAATGTTGATGTGGGTTTGATTAACACTGAGTAGAAATCTCTGTTCTGAATTTGAGAAGTTGCAGATGTTCACAGACATACAATGTCAGACCGAAAACTGTAATACATATTTACTTTGGTCCTGTACTTTAACTGGGTCTTGTAGTAAAACCACAAGACAGAATTTAAAACAACATCTGACTAAATCACAATGGCCAATCTTAGAGAGTGCTGATGTCACACAGCTCTCCATGTACATTTCACTGTAAAAATATATACTGTACCGAGTCAAATCTACTTTTCGTATTTAAATCATTTAAATACGATTTAGCTGAGATTCTCTGAACTAATGGTGTGTTCACAGTGTGACGGCATTACTGCAATAACAAGATTCTGATTTGTAAACTGCATCCATGTTCTCAAAGAACTTATAAATACAACCTGTAAACTCTGACTGTTCTGAGAGCTCTGGATTATCATCCCAACACACTGTGAATGCATCATATTCACTTTAGGCATAAGCTGCTGATTCAAAATGAATGGGATTCCTTCTATCTTATATCTTGTATAATATTTCACTCTATTTTAGGAAAGTTTGGGGATGAATTTTCCTGCACTTTTGCATTTTTTCACTTTGCTAAAATTACAGCATGGGACTTTTTTTGACATATCTGATATTGTTCATTTGTGTGCAAACTTTGTTTTTCTCAAGAGATTCATTTCCTAAAACAGTTTTCAAAAGTGCACAAAACCACAGCTGTATGAACAGGACAAACATGACATTGCATACATGTTCTGTAAATAAGGTTAGAGTAGTATGTTACTTATGTAAAATGTGTAAAGAAGTCAGCAAGACAATATGAATCAGTTTAATTTAACTTAAATGATTAGTTTCTTGTGTAATTTAACTTGTGTATACAATTACATATTAATATGCATTTTTGTGTAATTTAAAGGTTGAATTAGAATAAAGATAACTTATGAATGATTCTAAAATTGTTTAAAATGTGTTTTAAAGTTTGTCTTTTTAGTCTATGGTTCTGTTTTAGTTTTCTGAACTCTATTTATCTTTGCAGTACTGTCCTTTGACTGTCAGGGCGAGTAAGGACACTGAAAATCTTCTGCAGGTCCCAGTTGAAAGAGATTAGGGTTTGTTTGCATTCCTCACGAGAGTACTGGGTCATTCCATACAGCTGATCTATCTGAGAATGACAGAAAAAAAGTAAGAAATTGAGATGAATGAAAAGGGTTAATGCAATGAAATGGTTAATTCTCCATTACCTTCAGTTGTTGTACTGCAATTGTGAAGTTCCAGTGATTCTCTTTTAGTGCCACTGCAGCCTCATCATGGGTCACTCCATGTACAGCCTCCAGAACCTGACCAAACATCATTAATCACTTACTAAACAAAAGTAAAGAGCTAATTAATTTGCTCATTAATGTTTATCAGATATAAACATGTTTATCTTTTGCAAACATCCACAATTTAATTGGTTCACCACAATATGGCAACATCTAATCACTTGAAAATCTCTTGACCAGCATCTCTTGACTCTCCAGTGTTGAACAGAATGTGTGTTTCCAGTGGCTGTTCTAGATCTTTTTCACTGAGAGTTTCAGGTATAGATTAGTTATACCTTAGACATCCTATGTAGAAATATAAAACTAATGCCATGCTGTTTTTTCAGTACAACACAATGAGGTCTGTTACGTCAGACCTCTTGCAGATTCCTTTGCAGATCGGTCGCAAGCAGCTAGCAGCCGCGCAGAACGCCGATCCGACGCTATCAGGTTGTATTGCTGCTGCAACGGATAATCAAAGCTGTGACTCTAAGGTAACATATTTCTGGGACAATGAAATTCTAATGCGTAGATGGGAAGCTGAGGATAGTGTGTGGCAGATCGTAGTTCCGAAGGGTTACCGTAATCAGATAATGGAGCTGGCGCATGATAATGTTCTTTCAGGACATTTAGGAATCAGAAAAACGTATGAGCGAGTGTTACGTCATTTCTTCTGGCCAGGATTAAAATCTGACGTGTCTGACTTCTGCCGTTCTTGTCATGTTTGTCAGATGGTGGGGAAACCTAACCAGAAGATACCTCTTGCGCCACTGCATCCGATACCTGTAATAGGAGAACCGTTCGAACGTATTATTATCGACTGTGTAGGCCCATTGCCGAAATCCAAGTCTGGGCATCAATACATCCTAACCCTTATGTGTGCGGCTACGCGTTTTCCCGAGGCCATTCCTATGCGAAACATTAAAGCTAAAGCTGTGGTAAAGGAGTTGATCAAATTTTGCTCAGTTTTTGGTTTGCCAAAGATTATCCAAACAGATCAGGGTTCCAATTTTACATCAACGCTGTTCTCACAGGTTCTTAGGGAACTTGCAGTTAAGCATCAATTGTCCAGCGCTTATCATCCTGAGAGTCAGGGCACGCTCGAGCGTTTCCACCAAACACTCAAAACCATGCTGCGCGCATTTTGTGTGGAAACGGGTCGAGACTGGGATGAGGGTTTGCCGATGCTTATGTTCGCTATTCGTGAGACTGTGCAGGAGTCGCTAGGTTTTTGTCCCGCTGACTTGGTGTTCGGTCATACTGTGCGTGGACCGCTAAAATTGTTAAAAGAGAAAATACTGGAAGAGAATTCATCTCCAGTATCCGTGCTTGAATACGTGAGTCAGGTTCGTGAGCGATTACATCGTGTGGGTGAAATCGCTAAGGAAAATCTGACTGTAGCTCAAAGCAAAATGAAAAGTACTTATGACGCACAAAGTGCGTATAGGAGTTTTCAGCCTGGTGACTCTGTCCTTGTTCTGCTCTCAATTCCTGGTTTTCTGCTGCAGGCAAGATTTTCAGGACCATACGTAGTCGATGCGAAATTGAGTGAGACGAATTATGTTATCCGCACCCCAGAACGTAAGCGCAAGACTCGTGTCTGTCACATAAATATGCTCAAGCCATATGTGAAAAGAGCAGAGGTAAACGCGGAGTCTGTACCTGTGGCTGCTGTGACAAAATTGCCTTCCATCACCTGTGAAGATGATGATTTAGGTGTTTGCGTCGAAACCACATTATGTGCACGATTGTCAAGTGCAGAACTTTTGCTGAACATTGAAAATCACTTGGGTTATCTTTCTGAGGGACACCGCAAAAACATTGTATCGCTGATTCATGAATTTCCTCCATTGTTCTCAGATAATCTCTCTCAAACCAATGTTCTCTTTCACGATATTGATGTTATGAATGCCACACCTATCAAGCAACATCCATATCGTGCAAACCCATTGAAAAAAGAAATTATGAGAAAAGAAGTAAATTACTTATTAGAACAGGGACTTGCGACACCCAGTTTAAGCCCTTGGAGTTCGCCCTGTCTCTTAGTGCCAAAAACGGACGGTACCTTCAGATTTTGCACTGACTACAGAAAGGTAAACAGTGTAACTAAACCAGACTCATTTCCTTTACCCCGGATAGAGGATTGTATAGACCGCGTTGGTTCTGCATGTTTTGTGACCAGATTAGACTTGTTAAAAGGCTACTGGCAGGTGCCACTGACGGCTCGTGCGTCAGAGATTTCTGCATTCGTCACGCCGGATAATTTTCTCCAATATTCCGTTATGGCTTTCGGAATGCGGAACGCTCCAGCCACCTTTCAGCGCTTGATGCAAAAGGTATTGTCCGGTGTGAAAAATTGTGAAGCGTATCTAGCTGATGTGGTGGTTTATTCCAGTTCTTGGGAAGCCCATTTACGATCGTTACGGGAAGTGTTCCTTCTTCTGTCAAATGCTTCTCTAACTATTAACTTGGCTAAGTGCGAGTTTGGGAAAGCAACGGTCACATATCTGGGTAAACAAGTGGGCCAAGGTCATGTACGTCCCATTGATGCCAAGGTGATGGCAATTTTGGAGTTCCCTGTCCCTAAAACAAAGAGAGAACTGCGTCGTTTTTTGGGAATGGTTGGCTATTATAGGGGATTCTGTAAGAATTTTGCTACGGTTGTGTCTTCACTTACAGACTTGCTAAGTTCATCCAGAGTTTTTCGCTGGAATGCAGATTGTGAGGTTGCATTTAAGGCTGCCAAAGATCTTCTATGCAATGCCCCAGTCCTCTCCACCCCTAATTTCACCCGTCCATTCAAATCGGAGGTGGACTCAAGTGCTTTAGGAGCGGGTGCTGTGTTAATTCAGGAGGGTGAAACAGGAATTGATCATCCAATCTGTTATTTCTCAAGGAAATTTTCAGGAGCACAACGCAACTACAGTACAATCGAGAAAGAAGCCCTCGCATTACTCCTAGCCCTTCAACATTTTGAAGTTTATGTTGGTGGAAGTTCTGTACCAGTGGTAGTATATACTGACCATAACCCCCTGGTCTTCCTTTTGCAAATGTCTAATTCAAATCAAAGGCTAATGAGGTGGGCATTAATGGTTCAAAATTTCAATCTTGAAATACGCCACAAGAAGGGTAGTGAGAATGTGTTGGCAGATGCTCTCTCTCGTGTATATCAAAGTTAATTTACTTCTATAAAATGTGTCAAAACGAAATAAAATAATTCCTGTTTTGGCCTTTGATGGGTGGGAGTGTTACGTCAGAAGACGTATTGTTGTTTTTCCTCCCCCTTTTTTTCCCTGTGTGTGGAGACGTGTGTGCTCGTCTCTCTCTCTCTCTCTCGCTCTCTCTCTTTCTCTCGCTCGCTCTCAGGTAGCTCCGCCTTGATTGGACGTAGGCGAGACGGATTGGTGGACTCGAGTGGAACGTTCCTTTTAAAAAATGCCTGGGATGCAGACGTGGCAGAGGGGAGAGTGGTGTTGGCGTGTTGTAGCTACTGAGGTGTTATTGACATAGTTGACTTGTGATCAGTGAGATCTAAATCGTGTACATTGTTTTGAGTTGTCACCAATTCTTATTCACTTCTGTAAAGCACTCTCACTTTTGATTCTTGACCATATTGTTTTCATTCCATTATAATTCTTTTCGTTTCTTTATTGTGGCAGTTGTATCGCCATTTTTTTTGTGAATATTGTATATATAATATTTTCTTTGATTACTGAAGCGGTAGGGGTTGGGTGCCTTTTTCTTTTGCGTACATATTTTCTCCTGTGTTGAATTAGCCAGGAAAGTCAGGTAAGGACCTCTGTATTTTTTTTTTTCTTTTTTTTTTTTTACAGGGTTTAGTTAGAAATAATTCGGGTTTAGTTTAGTGGTCGTTTTGTTTATTGTTTTGGCCTTGCACAGCCCTGAAGAAGTTGCTTCATTTATTTTCTTGGCTTTGTGACGAAACTAAACAGAAAATAAATAAAAAAGAAAGAAATTGTTGAAACTGATTTTTATTTATTTATGCTGCTTCCCTGACCTAGACCAGGGTCATAACAGGTCTTACACATATACGTTCACAGGGTTTTTAACAGTTGGTTACATGCTTTTCTTTAGTATTAATGCACTAAAATCACAGGAGACAGTGGCCACTGATGGATAGTAATGTTGAAAAATACTGATTTTGTGTCAATATGTTATTACTGTTAATACAATTGTTTAGACTATAAACTATTATCTGATAGTACAAACCAACCCATTTGGTCCTTTAAACAGGATTAGGGAGTGTACATAATAACTGACCCTGGTACTCAATTCACACACACACACATTATATATATATATATATATATATATATATATATATATATATATATATGCAGGAGTGGAAATGGAGGGTAAGGCGGGGGGGCGGCGTCCCGGGAGTGAATTTCGAGGGGGGACGGTGTTCCAGTTCAAATTGGTTCGATTTTTTTTTATAGAAATGAAGGGATTTTCTGTATTTATTCACTCAATATCCTACGAAAACAAAACGATTCAGCGCAAAAACATAGCGCAATAAAATTGCATGATTAATCATAAAAAGATCGCAATGGATTCAAACACCCACACGATCTTACTCGTTGCTCGAAGTGGGCCGGTACGCACCGGCACTTCTCTATTTTAATCTGTAGCATACCCACGCTTTGTCTTGCGTACCGCCACTTCTCACATGTTGCCGGTACTCTAACCACCACACCGAAACATAGAATCAGGCTGTTAATTAATTGTATAAATCGCGCGTTCTGAGCTTTCATAATTATGAGTGGCTAATCACCGCAGCCACTAAAAAGACTGATGAAAAGAGGAGAAAACATGATGATGATCTTGCAAGCTTTTTAAACTTCTCTCGTCCCCCATCCCAAACAGAAGTGAACAAAATAGAGAAAATCACCTTTGAAAGTAACTTGATACTTCAAATAAAGATTGCATCAGAATCAGCAGTTCAAATTATTTCAGCGAATATTAAAATAGAACTGCATGTTCAGGTAGCAATGTTTTAAAAAACTATGTGGTTTCCCCTGTAAATGTGTTTAATGGTTGATTTTCAAAGTATAGTAAACTAAGAGGTAACCATCCAAAACATTCAGTTTTCTTTAACCTGAGGACAAATGTATTTAAAATGTTTGTGACCTGTTCAATTCAGTATGCATCACATATGCACCACATATGCAACTTCCTAGAAAATGTATCTTTAATTTGGCCAAAAATCAAACAGGTAATTTTCTCCAAGCAGTGATTCTGTTGAATAAAAATGTTTGTGCCACACACAGTTCATAAATGTTGTTCATTGACCTTTCATGTGTCTGCTTGATAATTAAGAAAATATTGTTTGGAGGAAACATGAAATAGGCCTGTTTAATGCTAGCATATTATATAATTATATAATATTTTATATTTAAATACATCTGAAAAGTCATTGAAAGTAAAAAATAAAAAATCTTCCCATAGAGAGTCCCCCCAGTGAATCTCAGTCATTTCCAGCCCTGTATATATATATATATATATATATATAGTACATAGTAAGACTTGATTTTCCTGCTAAGACAAAAACTGAGAACAAGAACCCTGCAGAGAAATCTGTCCTCCTTTTGGGTGTTGAAACACCCACTCCTCTCCCCCAAAACAGGTGTTGGTGTAATAAATGTTTACAACCCTTTTGTTCTGCTCTGTATATAAGGTAAAGTGCAAAGCAGTCATGCGGGATTTTTCTGTAGCCAGAAGCCCCCGTGCAGAGATGGGTGAATGTCTGAAGACACTCACACATCACTGTGTGTATATGCATTTCTTTGAGTAATTGATGTTATGCATTTATTATTTCTGAATTGGCTTCTAATTGTCTAACTGTGTAATTGACATGATACATTTTACGTGACAAATAAAATGTTATATTTGATTTACTCTGGATTCTTCTGAAATCATTATGACCAGTAGATTATTGGAGTCCATATTTCCGCAAATCTGCGTCAGGATAGATTCAAACTAAAGGCCCATGAAAGGAGCATGTTAGCACATCATGGGACTTTTTGATTTTTATCTATCAACTGGCTTAGCAAGTTACAGTATCGTGACTAAGAAAACTGTGTTTTTGTATGAACAAGCATGTGGCGGTTCGACTCAAATGCATTAGTAAACTCTGCACCCTCTGACTAAGATCAGAACTGGCGAGTTTGTGATCGTGAAATGCACTAAATCGGCCGAAGTGACTTTTCTAAGTGATATGGGTTTGTAATGAATGAATAATTGAAAATATGGGATACCCAGAATAAACAAATATCTAAATTAATACATAACAAATGATTAATTTCTAACTGGAAACACAACCTAAGACTAATAATCATTTGAAATTGGAGTCGGATTAAACGAGTGAAATTAAGTGAACTTCACAGATGCGCTGAAAAGGCATACATGCGTTAACCTTCGCCCATGCCGTCGGATTCCGTTTTTGGGCCGATTGCGCGGGCCTTACAAAGTGGTGACCCCGACGTGATCTCCCATATCCTGTTGGCGAGTGTTTTTTCAGCTGAAAATTGGGATTTGCAACAAGCAAGGTTTGATCTTCTTCTCTTTCTTCAGCTGTTGTTGTAAGTCCATTCTTATTTGCCTTTTAGAAGTGTTGAGGGAAAGATTGACGCATCCCATATAGACGCATTTGTAGAATGGGTCGGCATACCCATATTAAGACCAGAGACCGAAATCCGGTGGGGCTGGAGAATTAGACAACCACATTTTATCAGGGACATGATAGCGGCAGCGTAGATGAGAAACGAGATCCCTTGCTTTAACCTTAAAGATCTCCTTGTTTGTCTATGCATCAAGAGATTAACCTTAAATTGGAATAACATCATCCAAATTTTATTCTGGTATTCAACAGAGGGTTGTAAATTAAAACCTAAATTCTGAGGTAAAGAATGCCCAGCTACATGTTTATTTGCTTTGCTTCAACAACGTTGCAACATTGAAAATAATTAAACGGTCACGTTGACTTGTGAAAAATCTTGTGATTGGATAAACCAAAATAGAACAAGGAACAAAATCTCTCACTGTAATCCTTTGTGTGTGAAATGTAAAGCTGGACAAAACAGAGTAGTGAAACTAAACATTTTCAAAAAAAAAAAAAGATTTAGGTATAATTCTGTCTCAGTCCTGGAGAACTGCTGCCATGCAGAAGTCCTAGAGACTGCAACTGGGAAAATACACTAAATGTTAAAACTGATGTACATAATGATAATTATGATGTCACTGAGAGGCTTGTAACCAAGCCTGAGGGTTTCACCCATTCAGAGGACATGCTCAGCTTGTCTTTGTTTCATAAAAGAAATTTAGCCAACGAATAAGATGAATCACATCACTATACTTTGAAATTGTTCAAGAGGTGCTAAGAAGGTTTACGACTGATGTCACAAATGGTGTAAACAGCACTGTTTAAGGCTCAGTCTTATAAAACATATCTTTTACCTTGGTCTTATTTCGGACTTTAATATTACTGCACTCTTGTATGTTGTTCAGTGTCTCAAAAGAGACTGAAAAAACAAACAGACCAAAAATTAATCTTTGTACTCTCAATCAGACCGGTGTTTGTCCAACCTTTCTTTTCATATTCAAATAGATTCTCAGAAGAACGTAATTGATTACATCTTAGCCCAAAAATAAGAAAATTGTGTCCAATTTTATATTGTAGTCACAAAAATCTTTAAATGAATTGAGCAATGATTTGACCTAATATTCACAGCATCAAAGTCTAGAACTGGTTTCCAGTTTGTCTTGTTGCTGTGAACACAATGCAGTGCCATCACAGCTGTAGCTGCAGGGCCAAATGCCTTCTGAAAGATCAGTGAGGTGATAACAAGTCACTCTGACCCTCTTGAGACCAGCAAATAAAATTATTTTTAATTTATACTGTTTTAATATAATATAATTTATATTATGATCACATTATGATATATATTATATTATAATGGCCAGGAATGGCCTTTAATCTCATGATGATTCAAGCAATGGTATGGGAGAAAGAGTTTTGGAGAAGAGCAGAAGGAATTAGAATGTAGTAAGGTGGAACCAGAATGTAGACAGAAGTTGGGAGCACTATCAGTGCTGGAAGAATTATGAGGAATCAATGGAGGGATTCAAAGTTGTAATTGTGTTAGACACATTGTTCTCATAGAACACACATTCTAGTTGTTTGTGCTACTATATGTGCACCTAGACTAGTTGAGTTTATTCTTTAAAACACATGACTGCTTTACTGTAAGTGACGCGTGACACACTTAGGTTTAAGGTTGTAGATGCTATGCATTCTAGACCATGTGTCTTGTGTAAGTTGCAATAACTGTAGTACTGAAATTGTACAACAATTTCAAGTTGTATGTGTGTCTATGTTGAATTTGTTTGTCTCCTAAGTGGATCACTCAGCTATCTTCCGTATAGCTGCAGTTACACCATGTACAGGAGCATAGAATTGCCATAAGGCTACAATGTGCTTCACAATTGCATTAAATAAGTTGTTAGGGAAGAAAAATGGAAGGAAGAAATCAAATTAATGGGAAATAACTTCTTTATCTTCAATCTGTGCAAGAATCTTTAATGAGAAAAATTATAATGCCCAGTATTTATCAACTAAAACAATCAACCTGATTGTCATGTCTTGAACAGGCTAAATCCATTCAAGATCTAAACATGATTTAAAACTTGATTCTATTGATCTGTAACCCAGTGACAAGTGGAGATACAAGTTTTGATTTTCCTTTGCAACAAAACCACAAACAAAGTGGACAAGTGTTAGCAAACTCCTCTCTGGGAGCGCTAGATCATATGGGATCTGATCAGGGAAGTTATTTTACTGGACATGTAATTAAAGTTGTGTGAAATGTTAATATCAGGCAGAAACTCTTCTGTTTTTACAGACCACAGAGGTCCAAATGGTCAAGTATTTGAATGACACCATAAATACCAATTGCTAAACAAACAGCACAACACCACAAATGGTGATCTGGTGCCCTAATCACAGATCTGGCTAGTGTGAGATTCCCCCAGGAGACCTGGGTGTCATAATCCTCACAACACAACAGACTGTGTAAGCACAGCTGCAACAGCAACTCAAGGTGCAAGATTCTCTGACAATGCTTAAACTGACCACAAACATTCAGTTTTATCTGGCCTTTATCTTTGCAGAAACATAATCATAATAATGATCTATGTCTTTGTAAACTAAAACAAGTTTTCTTCTAATGGCATAAAATCTTAACAGATTAAAGCCATCTGCAACAACTGTCTGGATAAGACCATTCAAGAAAAATTAAGATGGCACCATCTATCTTAATGCAATTTGTTTAAAGGTTCAAGATCAACTGTTTTTTCTGTGTGTCTGTTTCCCTTTCAGACTGACAGCTGCCATTTTTAGGGCCAGATTCCCCAAGGGTGTCTGGTCCCACCTGCATTTAGCCAGGACACAACTTTACTTGCAGAAGATGGGTGTGTAGAAACTTCAAGAGGCCATTCAAACCTCATTGCACTCATAGATATGGCCTCCCAGTGTAGAACTGGAACTAAATTATGCAACACAAATCATGGTAGGATAGACACCACCCATCTTCTACACAAACATACAGAACACACACACCCTACTACAAACACACAACATCTCTACCTGGCATAGATCATAAGACTATCCAGGCTAAAATTATTCACATCATGCAAATCTAGCATACATCATTCACCTTTATACATATAGGACAAGAGAAATTATTGACATAATTTCTTTTCTTTTTTAATTGTGTCAATCTTGAGGTGTTATGGAAACACTGTAATATGCAGGACATGTGCAAGGCTTTAGTCACACATCAATTCATAGAATTTCTGATCATTCAAATTCCAAATTCAAAATCTACATGAGACCTATTCAGTAATGCAACTGGTCTCTTTAGAGAAAATGTTTATTATGTCCAGTCCTTGGCATTGTTGCAAACTAGGAGGGCCCCCTAGTTTCCAACATATGACTAATGACAAATGTAACAAAAGAATTAGAACTGAAATGCAGGCATTTCTGTCAATCTGTTACATAATTCCCAGTCAGACCTGTATTCTTGAGTGTGACTTAGCCTGTACATCAAATGCACAGATGATGGTTGTAAAAGCTAAACAAGAGATTTCAAGTCTCTGTTTCAGTAAATTCCATTCTCTAATTGACTTGATTGAAACCTTAGTTTTGCATTAAGGATTTGCAGTTAAAAGAACTATTATAGACAGTTTTATAATTGTAATTATGAAATTGTGTATGTCTATGTTTAAGTATGTGATATATTTAATTATGCATACAAATATACTAGTTATTTCGACTCTTTGCTACTTTCCTTTAACTCCAGACCAAGTCTAAATTCCACTATCATATCACAGTGATAGTGAAGAATCTGGTGATTAGAATGAGACCTGCTCACTAAAGATAGGACTCTGAAGAGGAGACCTTGTTTACCATTCGCACTTTTGACATGTTCATCATGTGTTATTTTGTGTTATTCTGTTTTCCAACAACCCTTTTTCTCATCTTACAATAACATCAAATTCATTAGTGTTCAAGTATTGAATGGTCACTCAGGTTGTTCAGGTGTCCTGCACGCAATGGAGCATCATCAGTGAAATGAATCCTTCACCCATGGAGATATTTGACCTGCCCGGCAAACCAAACCTTCTACTTGAAGGTAACCGAGGACTTCTCACAGGATCAATTAAACCTGGGGCGGACACAGATGCTTCCGTAAAGTGTAATGAGACTTTCCTGACATGTTCTGCTCATGCTGACCAACACAACAGACTTGGTACAACCAGTCATTCTACAGACAGAATACCACCACAGCCAAGTGCAGGTGGAAAGTGCAAAGCAGTCATGCGGGATTTTTCTGTAGCCAGAAGCCCCCGTGCAGAGATGGGTGAATGTCTGAAGACACTCACACATCACTGTGTGTATATGCATTTCTTTGAGTAATTGATGTTATGCATTTATTATTTCTGAATGGGCTTCTAATTGTCTAACTGTGTAATTGACATGATACATTTTACTTGACAAAATAAAATGTTATATTTGATTTACTCTGGATTCTTCTGAAATCATTATGACCAGTAGATTATTGGAGTCCATATTTCCGCAAATCTGCGTCAGGATAGATTCAAACTAAAGGCCCATGAAAGGAGCATGTTAGCACATCATGGGACTTTTTGATTTTTATCTATCAGCTGGCTTAGCAAGTTGCAGTATCGTGACTAAGAAAACTTTTTTTTGTTTTTGTATGAACAAGCATGTGGCGGTTCGACTCAAATGCATTAGTAAACTCTGCACCCTCTGACTAAGATCAGAACTGGCGAATTTGTGATCGTGAAAGGCACTCACCGGCCGAAGTGACTTTTCTAAGTGATATGGGTTTGTAATGAATGAATAATTGAAAATATGGGATACCCAGAATAAACAAATATCTAAATTAATACATAACAAATGATTAATTTCTAACTGGAAACACAACCTAAGACTAATAATCATTTGAAATTGGAGTCGGATTAAATGAGTGAAATTAAGTGAACTTCACAGAGGCGCTGAAAAGGCATACATGCGTTAACCTTCGCCCAGGCCGTCGGATACCGTTTTTGGGCCGATTGGGCGGGCCTTACAATATACACACAAAATATAATTTCTTAATATAGCATTTTATGCCATATAGATTGTTTCAAAGCAGCTTCACAGTATAAACAGCAATAAACACAGTAATAAAATAATCAATGATGCAAGCTTCATCAAATATGAGACTTATTTTCTTCTGTAGACCTGCTTTACAGCAGAATCTGAATTAGAGTCATTATTCAGATCAGTTCAGTTCAGTTCAGTCACAATAACTGTACAAAGTAATCAATTATGAGACAAATACAATTTCAGCTCAGTTCTGTCCAAGTTTTGTTACTTCCTGCAATGTGTATAAGAGTGGACAAGATTTATACTCTAGGCTAATTTATGAATGTGCTTTATATATTCAGAAGTCCCAAGAAAGACAAAACAAGATTATTGGATTTATAGAAAGCTGCATACTTGTGTTATGAGTCTCTCCTTCTGAGCTTCTAACCCCTGATGCTGTGCTTCAGTCTGGAACTGTGATTGTTGGTCTAGAAGAGATGGGGAAGATGCAAATAGATAGTGGTCAGTTGTCTGAGATGCACATTTTCCACCTTTGTCCTGTGAAACACTCCTTGACATGTAAGTCACTACATTTATGTAGCTCTTTATACAATACAGATTAGCTGCTTTTCCACCATCTCGCCAAACCGTTCTCTTTGTGTAACCACTCCACTCCGTGCTGATCGTTCCAGTCGGTACGGATATGGTTTCATTTTCCACTGTGGAGCTGATAATGGAGCTCTTTGAAATGTAATACAAATGCGTCATTCGTTGCCTTGGTAATGAGTTTACAGACGATATGAGATGTAAATAGCAAGCGCATTATGAAGGATTATCAGATATTTCTTTTAATTGTATTTTTTGTGTTTATGATGCTCAAATAGCAAGATTAGTCAACTACAAAGAAATAGACAAGTGGACAATCCAGAGTGGCGATGTCACTACACACGTTCTACCAGCACGGTTTTAATCGTGGCGCACGCCCCCCGCCCCACCTCATGTTTGCTGCTGGCTGAAAACTTGTGACAACTATGTCCGGGAAAATACAACTGCTGTCTGGCGATGAGAAGCAAAAAAGAAAAAAAGCCGTAGATGGATCCATCCCGTGCATTTCTTTCAGGTAGCCTATGTATGTTCACAAACGTGAAATTTGTGAAACTATTGTGAAACTATTTAAGAGTGAGATTATTTATACATTTAACGCCGTGTTAATAGTTTGACCACCAGCAACACATCTGCCTGATTTGATACTAATGTAATTTATGTCATATAATTTCAATTATTTTAATGTGCTATGCATTGAGTTGCGCTGTCAATACCAGAAGAGAACCGCATTATTAGACAGTTTTCTAAGGATGCACGATTTATTAAAACTATTTAAAAATCATAATACAGCATTACATAATAATGCTATTCTTAAATTTATGCTTACACAGGAGAATACATCAATAAAAGTTTAAACCCTCGCCGTCTTTGCGTGTTTGATGTCCATATATTCTTGTTGAAGAAATTACAGTTGCTGTAGCATTTCTTTAAAAAAAAGAAAAAAAGTGGCCGAATATTATTATTTAACTAATATATTTTTGATTATGGTGGTTGGCTTTGATCGTGGATTTGATCGTGCTGTGCTGTGTAACAACAACAATCAGCAGGCTTTTGGCGCCCTCTGCAGGCATTTGTTATAATATATAATGTATTTATAACATTTCAGGGAAAATTAAATATGCAGATTAGCTTGTTTTGGTTAATTTAGAAGAAATCTACAGATGCAAACAGATGGATGGTAGTAGGCTTAAAACAAACACCATCTAAATGTGTAGGGTTAGGGTTAGCGTTAAATTTTCTTTCCATTAGAGTAAAAGACATGGAAGCAAAAATGGACCAAAATCTTAAAATTGTCCACTACATGAAAGAAGTATTCCAATAACACCAACAGAATTAAAACAATTGCCAGCAGCCATATCACCCTGTAGCCCAAGACTGGTTGCCCACTGAAGCTAAGCAGGGCTGAGCCTGGTCAGTACCTGGATGGGAAACCTCCTGGGAAAACTAGGTTGCTGCTGGAAGAGGTGTTAGTGAGGCCAGCAGGGTGGTCCGTGTGGGTCCTAATGCCCCAGAATAGTGATGGGGACACTATACTGTCCAAAAGCACTGTCCTTCGGATGAGACATTAAACTGAGGTCCTGACTCTCTGTGGTCATTAAAAATCCCAGGATGTCCTTCGAAAAGAGTAGGGGTGTAACCCCGACATCCTAGCCACATTTGCCCATTGGCCTCTGTCCATCATGGCCTCCTAATCATCCCTATATACTGATTGGCTTCATCACTCTGTCTCCTCTCCACCAATAAGCTGGTGTGTGGTGGACGTTCTGGCGCAATATGGCTGCCGTCGCATCATCCAGGTGGATGCTGCACATTGGTGGTGGTTGAGGAGATTCCCCCTTCCATATGTAAAGTGCTTTGAGTGCCCAGAAAAGTGCTATTTAAATGAAAGGAATTATTATTATTATTATTATTATTATTGATTTGTGCAAAATAAACAAATTATTAGTGAAACTATGTCCCTCTTCTTGGTGCAGTCATTTATTCTAAATATATAGCTACTTGAAAATAATAGAAAACATGCACATTGTGGTTGCCTTCTCTTGTGATAAACCTAGTGAATACTAAAGAAGACCATGTTCTCTGTGTGAACTGATTATTTTGTAGAAATCTGTGGAGTATAAAACAATTGTGTGAGTGTGAGGGAATTAAAATAAATTGATAAGGAGGTCAGAGTTGTCTTACTATATTTAAGGGTTTTTTATTTTTTTTAAATAAATAATTATGAGAAGTGCCCTTTTTTCCACTTGAGCCCCTGCCCCGTGTCTGTGCACGTCCCTGCTTAGAACCGTTCGAGCCGACGGTGGAAAAGCAGCTTTAGGGGCCGTTCACATATCGCGCCTAAAACATTTTGCAAGCGCTCGGGAGCTTGCGCTCCTGTTGCGTCTGTCATTGCTATGCAACCATGAACTGCGCTCTTCACGAATTATCAGCAAAGGATTAATTGATTTCTAGCCATTGCATTAGCTTTACTACTAGATATATGGTGGTTTCTATGGAAATGTTCAGTGACATCAGAGCACATGTTGGACATGGAAGGAATTAAAATTTTCATCAACAACAAATGAAGAAAAATCAAGGTAAATATTGCTTGATCAATGAATATATTTATGATTCGTCATTTCCAAACATGCTGTACAATCCAGGGTGTTTTTAAAAAGCTAAAAATTTTAAGTTAAATAAGAGTATTTTGCATAAATGAAATGCTAAGTATAAATTCAAAGCTAATCAGTGAAGCTATCTTCCATTTTTTTTCAGAAAAAAAAAAAAAAAATACAGAAATGTTATTTCCACCACAGTCATTTCCAACACACTGCCCTCTGTGGTGGAAATGACATTTATGGTTACAAAGTACAATTGATATGGATTGTGAGAGTAGATTTGTGTAATACTTTTTATATTATAAAACACTATATTGCCAAAAGTATTGGGACACCCCTCCAAATCACTGAATTCAGGTGTTCCAATCACTTCATGGCCACAGGTGTATAAAATCAAGCACTAGGCATGCAGACTGCTTCTACAAACATTTGTGAAAGAATGGGTCGCTCTCAGGAGCTCAGTGAATTCAAGCGTGGTACTGTGATAGGTTGCCACCTGTGCAATAAGTCCATTCGTGAAAATTCCTCACTACTAAATATTCCACGGTCAACTGTTAGTGGTATCATAACAAAGTGGAAGCAATTGGGAACAACAGCAACTCAGCCACGAAGTGGTAGGCCACTTAAAATCACAGAGCGGGGTCAGAGCATGCTGAGGCGCACAGCACGCAGAAGTCGTCAACTTTCTGCAGAGTCAATAGCTACAGATCTCCAAACTTCATATGGCCTTCAGATTAGCTCAAGAACAGTGTGTAGAGAGCTTCATGGAATGGTTTTCCATGGCCGAGCAGCTGCATCCAAGCCTTAAATCACCAAGTGCAATGCAAAGCGTTGGATGCAGTGGTGTAAAGCACGCCGCAACTGGACTCTAGAGCAGTGGAGACGTGTTCTCTGGAGTGACCAATCACACTTCTCTGTCTGGCAATCCGATGGACGAGTCTGGGTTTGGCGGTTGCAGGAGAACGGTACTTGCCTGACTGCATTGTGCCAAGTGTAAAGTTTGGTGGAGGGGGATTATAGTGTGGGGTTGTTTTTCAGGAGTTGGGCTTGAACCCTTAGTTCCAGTGAAAGGAACTCTTAATGCTTCGGCATACCAAGACATTTTGAACAATTTCATGCTCCCAACTTTGTGGGAACAGTTTAGGGATGGCCCCTTCCTGTTCCAACATGACTGCACCAGTGCACAAAGCAAGGTCCATAAAGACATGGATGAGTGAGTTTGGTGTGGAGGAACTTGACTGGCCTGCACAGAGTCCTGACCTCAACCCGATACAACACCTTTGGGATGAATTAGAGTGGAGACTGTGAGCCAGGCCTTCTCGCCAACATCACTGCCTGACCTCACAAATGCGCTTCTAGAAGAATGGTCAAAAATTCCCATAAACACACTCATGGAAAGCCTTCCCAGAAGAGTTGAAGTTGTTATAGCTAAAAAGGGTGGGCCACATCCATATTAAACCCTACAGATTAAGAATGGGATGTCAATAAATTGTAAAGGCAGGGGTCCCAAAACTTTTGGCAGTATATTGTATATTACAACACTTTTTATATTTATAATTATGTTATATTTTTATTTCTAAATTATATTACTTTTATATTAATTGATTTCATTTTTTTCTATTTTTAAGATGCCACCTAAGACAGCAAAAGAAAGGTCACAGGCTTGTGATGAAGCGAGAACCACCACTCGCTTGGGGACGAAGTGAATGTTCGTAAAAGATGTTAAAAATGATGGCTCAGATCGCAATAGCACTTTTGTGCAAGTGTGATTTATTTACAGTGCCAAAAATATACACAGTCCATCGGTGAAATATAATATAAGTGTAATATATATACAGGTGCACAACAACGATGGGAAAAAAAGGAAAAACAAAACAAAAAAAACCCAAAGTACCAAAAAAAACCCAACAAACAGCAAAATAAAGAGGAAATAATCCAAGCAAAAGTATGTACAGGTAAGTATCCACAATATACCGGTGATTGGAGGTTTGTTCGAGGCACCGCAGTTGCACTCTCACTTTGACTTGGTAAACAAGCAAATAGTTTGAGTCTGGCCTGCTTTTATATAGGCCAGACTACACCCCGCCCCTACCACGGGACTCCTCCCGTATAGCAGGTATAAACTCATTTCTTAACCCATTTTCACTCAATCCTATACATTTAATTAACATTAAACACAAACTCCACACATAATCCACAAATAAGAACATTCACTACAAGAATAATACATTTAAAACTTTAATTTTATCACACATAAAACATGGGTACCCCTATTAACATTACACAATGGTTTGGCCGGCTTCCGGTGCACTGCGCCGGTGCGGCGCGGTCAGTGACGTCATAACCAATCGCCGCTCGATTACTCTGTTTAGCCGACGCAGCGTCTCACACTGGAACGCCGACCATCGCATGCCCAATTAAACACACTAAAACAAGGATAGGACAAGACAATACATCCATCAACGTACAGTGTGAGTGTGTGAAATGTCCAGGGTTATGAATACTGACGGAGGGGCAAAGAAATAATGTTCAGCATGTCCGTGTGCCATCGGGACTGCGTGTGCACCCGCGCCACCGATAGCAGCAACAGTAGGAGGGGAAATGAGCGTTGACCATTACAAAGGTTAGTATTACTGTGTGAGTGCATGTGTATGTGTGCCAGTGTTGCCCAGTGGTGACAATTAGGTCAGCATTGTCACAATTATGTTGGCATTAATGGAATTAGTGGAAGAGAGATTTCCATCACACATTAAAAATGTATCCACAATTTAGGAGATCATGCTCTAATTAATATAAAAAATTCAAGTTATTTATTTTCTAACAAGCTCTTACCCAAACCAATATTAAATTTCAGAATGTGACAGGTGTACAGTTCAGCATTTGGTCCTTAGGGCAGTTTATCTCATTGACAAATGTATAATTATTGTACATTGTGGAAAAACTGGTAAAACTAGTTACAAAAATGATCTTAGACAATTCTTGAGTGGCATAAGTTATTCTATTTTTAAATAACAGCTGTATATTGAGATGTGGTGGAAATGACATTTGTTCATTGCAGGTCGGAAAAATATTAACAATTTCTCTAGTAATCTAAGTTTGTCCTTATACAGAACTTAAAGGATTAGTTCACTTTCAAATAAAATTTTCCTGATAATTTACTCACCCCCATGTCATCCAAGATGTTCATGTCTTTCTTTCTTCAGTCGAAAAGAAATTAAGGTTTTTGATGAAAACATTCCAGGATTATTCTCCTTATAGTGGTCTTCACTGGCCTCCAGACGGTTGAAGGTCAAAATTACAGTTTCAGTGCAGCTTCAAAGGGCTTTAAATGATATCAGACGAGGAATAAGAGTCTTATCTAGAGAAATGATCAGTCATTTTCAGAAAAAAAATGTAAATGTATATGCTTTATATAAACAAATTATTGCCTTCCAAGTGCTTCCGCCAAAACCGCACTTTTGTATTCTTCAAAATGCTTACGCTGTATGTCCTACACCTTCCCTATTCTACTTATGGAACGAACGCAGCACCAGTATAATTATTGTTCCCCATGGTTCTGGACCCGTTCTGCTGATGCAGCACAGAGAAAGAAATCATGGGGATCGCAAATGAATCTGTCGGATGGGTTTGAGACGTCGCGAGCACTATTTCTCTGCCTTCACCCGGCGGATCCATTGCTCAATCTCTGGCAGAAGCCCGCATCACGTCTTCTTCCACCTAGGGAGAGAGCCTGTCATTTCAACACTCCAGTTCTGAGGAATTGGATGTGTTGAGCATCAGAATGGGGGAAGATGATTCACCATCTCTTTCCCCAGCATATGAGGAGCTGGTGGAGGTGATGACTCGCACTGTGTCAAAGTTAAACATCGATTGTTTAGCGGAGAAAACTGGCGCTCGACCAAAAAGCAAACTAGAGGAGCGCTTTTTAACACCAAGCACAACACCTTCACAACGGGGCCTTCCTTTCTTTCCTGATCTGCATAATGAGTTATCTAGATCGTGGAAAAAGCCATGCTCCACACATATTTTCAGCCCTCAAGTTAAATTTTATTCTGATATAAGTGGGCTGAAAGAGTATGGCTATGGGGCAATGCCCAGGGTTGAACAGACATTTGCGAGTTATCTGTCCCCTGGTGCAGCATCATCCCTGAAGGCCCCGACGCTTCCCACAAAACCATTAAAAACTACATCTGGGTTAGTGGGAAAAGCATATATGGCAGCAGGTCAGGCTGGTGCATGTCTGCACACTATGTCATTACTGCAGGCTTATCAAGCCGATCTGCTGAGGGATTTGGATGACGAGGAGGGGATTGGCCCTGACGCAGTTCGAGTTATCTGTGACATCTGTGGCTCAATTTATCAGATAGAAAAGAAAAAGACAGGGCTTTTCTCCTCGACGCCCTGCTTGCACCCTTTGGCCACTCTGTTAATACAGTCATCGAGAGGTTTCAAGAGACCAAGAAGCGAGGGGAAACTTTTAAAAAATTTCTACCATGCTGCCATCCATCCTCTGGGGCTGCTGGGCATAAGCAGTTCACCCAAAAATGAAAATTCTGTCATTTATTACTCACCCTCATGTCGTTCCACACCCGTAAGACCTTCGTTAATCTTCAGAACACAAATTAAGATATTTTTGTTGAAATCCGATGGCTCAGTGAGGCCTGCATAGCTATCAATGACATTTCCTCTCTCAAGATCCATTAATGTACTAAAAACATATTTAAATCAGTTCATGTGAGTACAGTGGTTCAATATTAATATTATAAAGCGACGAGAATATTTTTGGTGCGCCAAAAAAACAAAATAATGACTTATATAGTGATGGCCGATTTTAAAACACTGCTTCATGAAGCTTCGGAGCGTTATGAATCAGCATATCGAATCATGATTCAGCTCTCGTGTAAAACTGCCAAACTGCTGAAATCGTTATTTTCTTTGATATTTTGTTTGATATTCTCATCGCTTTATAATATTAATATTGAACCACTGTACTCACATGAACTGATTTAAATATGTTTTTAGTACATTAATGGATCTTGAGAGAGGAAATGTCATTGCTGGCTATGCAGGCCTCACTGAGCCATCGGATTTCATCAAAAATATCTTAATTTGTGTTCTGAAGATTAATGAAGATCTTACGGGTGTGGAACGACATGAGGGTGAGGAATAAATGACATTATTTTTGGGTGAACTAACCCTTTAAGGGGCTGTTCACATATTGCATCTAAAAATGCGTGGAAAGTGCGGACGCACCGCTTTCTCCTTCTTTCCAAAGCGCTTTCGATAGCATTTCATTGCTTTTTCATTTTATTATGGTAAAACTGAGTATAATATAACATAATATAATGTGTCTCACTTCACAATTATAATCATATGAAGAGTATAAGGGCTGTACATGTGTGTGCAGAGAACATGACAGCATTTACATGTGCTTGCAAGTAAAAGTTTGCTGTACACATAAGAAATTTGAATCTTAAAGATTGTGTCTATGAGTATGGAAAATTCTGTTTTAGGCTAGAAGAATTTCGTAAATATGATCACATAACTTGGCCTCAGCTCATATCACATGGTATAAATATATGTGCTAAAACAGAGAGCATTGAGCTGTCTCCTGAAGAGGCTGTCTCCTTTGTTGTACAATAAAGTAATAAAACGTCTGGAATCAAAGATCCTTAAGAAGTGATTTTTTCAAATAAAGTATAAACCACAACAAATGGTGATGAGGATGGGATTAGCTTGAAGCTTAGGGGGAAACCACAGAGGGCTGCGCTGGACAATTAACACAAACTCGGTAACACTTTATAATAACGTTCAGTTATAAGTCATGTATGAATTATTAGTTAATGAATAACGAATCATTTACAAAACATGAATATACAATCATAAATGATTGATAAGTGATATACTAATATTTTATGAATGTTTTATTAATTCAGTTATAAGTCATTTATAAATTATTTGTTAATTATGAACAAATAATTTACAAAACATGGCTATATGTTCATAAATGATTAAAAAGTGATGTTAACATTTTATGAATGTTTTATTATTTCAGTTATGAGACACTTATATTCTGCATCCCCTATTCTAAAGTGTCCTATGGTTACCGCTTTGTTGTGTCAAGGTCACAATAGAGGTCTGCTCGGATAGGCAGAAGTCCTATGGATAAACGGTCTGTCGTGGTGAGGAAGTGACAGAAGGCTGCACGGATAGGCAAAATGCCTGTAGGGTACTGCTTTTTTACTGTGTTGAGAGAGTATGTCAGTGAAAGAGCGAGTAGAACTGACAGGTGTAGAAAAAGAAAAAATGCACTTATATGTGTATGTAGTCTTTGTGAGCATCTGTGTAAGTATATATGTGGCTGTGGCTGTGGTTAAAAATAGTGACCCCCTCCCTTGTCACTTGAGAAGAGTGAATGAGAGAATGAGCCCTAGGAACTTGTTTGAATGTTGTTTAGTAAAAAGTAAAGGAAAATATTATTAAATCATTAATTACAAGATATTGACTTTTGTAATGAGGCAGAAGCGGCGTTAGAATCCATAAGCAGTTGTTTAATAATATCCACAGCAAACAAGTCCAAGTCGGCAGGCAGATAGCATAAATGTGAGACATGCAGAGGTAGATACACAATAAGTCAGTCCAATACAAGCAACAGATCAAAGGGGTAATCCAAGAGGCAGAAACAGAATGAAACAGGCAATGGTCATACACAAGATAGCAAGACAATGATAAATAAACGCTCGGTAAGGCAGGTAAACTGGCAATACTTCGCAATGGCCTGATAGCCGAGCCATGCTTAAATGTCCCACAAACAGGAAGTGACTCATGAAGCAGAGGGAGCGGCACACAGTCAATACTCGGGAGAGGGCTCCCTCTGCTGGTATGACGTTACACATGAACGATTCGTTCAAAGCCGCAGATTCGTTCACGAAACAGCGCTGTGTGTTGTAGATCTGCCGTGGCTTTCGTCAGAACTATTATTTCATTGCAAAATAGAGCAAATACTAAAAATACTGTGAGGAACATCACTTTTTGTTTGTTGAACTGTTGTAAAATGTCGCATTTGTAATCATGTGGATATTTGGATTTGCATTCTTGCTCATATAATATTATTAATATTAAAAACAAGAACTGACAAAAGGTATGTTTTGTATCATGAGTTATGGATCATAAATTGATCTCTATGCACTTTCTGTACCAGGCTATTTTTGTTTTTCATGCTGGTGCAAGTGCTAAATCTACAGGTACACTGTTGAGAACAGCAGTAATGTAACGTGATTTGCTAAGGCAGCAGACTCTGCATGCAACCTTTAGGCACCTGTATGCACGCTGTTTATGTGGAAATGGATGCAGTCAGTTTTGAGATGTGGTGTTTTGATTGGATGTCACGTATTTACGGCATTGTGCCTGTTACATGCTCGGTTTTAATGATATTTTAAGGTGGGGAAGAATTAAATGAATGGCAAAATTCTGCATTTTGTTTGTGTACCCCCTCCGTCACCTCACATAGAGACAGAGCACATTTAGGCCACACCCACGCCGGGGGTGGGGGCAATCCAACAGTCTCCATTGACTTTGTATTGCGTAAGGCTGCCTCCTTGTCAGTTCTGACTTATAACAAAAAACAGAAAAAGGTCTAAAAGCTGCTGTGTGACAAGGTGTGCAGCAAACAAGCTAAAAAACCCAAAACTAAGTTTTTATAAGCTACAGAACCATAAAAGCCATCCTTTAAGGAGAAAAAAGTGGATACAGGCAATAAGACATGAAGCATCAGCAAGAAGAATGGGTAAATTTTGGGATCCTGACATTCAGTATGCCTCAGTAAGCCTACCTGTGCAGTAAACATTTAGTCACTGTCAAGACAAATATCCAAATGTCACTTTTATATATTATATTTCCTGTCGCTGATTACATTACCCTCCAGTGGGCGTAGTTCTTATAGTAATATGACATGCTCTGTCTCAAATGCCTGTATCCACTTTTGTGTCCTTAAATGGGTGGTTCAATGCGATTTCACTTTTTTTTTAACTTTAGTTAGTGTGTAATGTTGCTGCTTGAGCATAAACAGTATCTGCAAAGTTACAGCGCTGAAAGTTCAATGCAAACGGGGAGATATTGTCTTTTAAAGTTATGGCAGTTTAATGCCTACAAAAACGACTGGTTTGGACTACAACGAGCTTCTTCCCGGGTTGGTAACATCATAAACCCTGCAAAACACGCACCCAAGAACACGCAACAAAGTAGGAGAGGCCATGTGGAGGAAGAGTTGTGTACACCGGACGCGAGTGGCGCGACGCATCAAAAGATAATAGATCCCGTTATAATCAGTGATATTTTCTACACTGGATGCGGCGCTGAAGACAGCTTCCAGAATCTTCACAAGTTCAATGCTGGATTTGCACAAAGTCTATTACTGAAAGATGAAGCAGTTCCTACTTTAAAAGCAGAAGCTGCTGTTTATTGGCTTCAAACTGTAAGTACTTTATTTATTTGTACATGTCTTTTAAATGTATAGTTCTGTTGCTATTTTTGGTTGCATCAAGACTTAAACAAAGACCAAAGCGTTTTTGCTTCGCTAGCCAGTTAGCTAAATTCTATTGCATACTAATCCAACAAACACCAACAAACATCTATGTTCATATAGACAAACAGTTGTTAATGCTATAAATTAAACACTACCTTTACAAAAATGCTACTACTCAGTCATGTATTCGGCTACAGTAAAGCTTTAATCAGGATAAAACCGTATATTGAAAGATAACAAACAGCAGTGACAGCATATCTAAACACTTTGACACAAATACAAAATGAAATACCATTCATAAACATCCTTTAAAAGCCGTGATTGGAGAGGTTCTGCCTGACCCTCTTCATCTGGGTCTGATTTGGCTCAATTTGATACAGCAATATAGACAGCGTTATTTACATTTCCACTGAAGCAAGCACGTAACGAGGAATGGTTAGGGGTGCGGCGTTTCCGGACGCTTCAGCGAATCACAATGGCTCTGGATACACTGGGCCTGCTAACCAATCTGAGCACATTGCGTATTTCGGAGAGAGTGGCTTCATAGAACCAGGAAGACAAACGAGCCGTTCATATGACAATGGAAACAGAGGTGTAGGATAAAGGTAAAATATATGAAAAATATGGCTTTTTCAAAAAAAAACGAAGCATTAAGACATGCTAAACTGCGCCCCAACACATAATAAAACCTAGAAAAAAAACACTGAACCACTGTTTTTTTTTGGGGTCGACAGCTTATAAAAACTTCTGGGTTTTTGGTTCTGTTTTTTTAGCTTGTTTGCTGCACACCTTGTCACACAGCAGCTTTTAGACATTTTCAGAAATGACAAGGAGGCAGCCTCACGCAATACAAAGTCAATGGAGACGGTTGGATTGTTTTCCCCCCCGGTGTGCGTGGTTTTCAGATTATGATGCATTGCGCTCTGTCTCTATACTCCCAGGGGTACACGTACCCCAGTTTGGGAACCACTAGCTTAACTGATGTTGTCTTAATTCTAAAATTTACTTAGAGCTTTTTGAATTCAACCCACATTATTTTCCTAATTTGTTTGGGATAAAATTATACAACTAAATTAATTGTATTTCTAAAATTATTTTATAAACAAGTGTCAGGTGTGATTTTCATTTGTCAAGTAGCCAGGTTCTGCCTAAGAGATTATGATTTTATGACACAATATAAAAAGATATTAAAATAATTAATGTTAGGTGCAATTAATTAAAATCTGTGATTAATTAGTTAATTTTCTTTAATCAGTTGACAGCACTTTACCTTTCTATTTGTCAGTATTGGAAATTCCAACAGCCTTTCTTCATTTGACAGACACCCCATTTTTTATTTTTAAAAAGCTGCAGACATTTTCAAGGTGCTATAATTTCCTCATCCATTTTGAAAAAAAAAACAAACAAAAAAAAACGTAATTATATATTATTAGTTATATACAATTATTTTTATTAGCAAGTGTCATTTTTTTTTGTATTTTGTTATAAAGACTCATTACCTGATCATCAAGAAATATTCAGAAATGGTAATGTTTGGTAATAGGTTTATAATTTTTAAAATGTGAGAAACAACTGACTGTTCCGAATTCACACACTGTATAAAAAAAATATTGCTGCAATTAGCTATCGCAACTTAAAGGGTTAGTGGTCCCTGGTGGTCTAGTGGTTAGGATTTGGCGCTCTCACCGCTGCAGCCCAAGTTCGAATCCCAGTCAGGGGATGTGCTTTTGGGGCAGTTGTGGCCTAATGGTTAGAGAGTCTACAGCTTTTCACTTTCACTTAGTTCACCCAAAAGTAAAAATTCTGTCATTAATTACTCTCCCTCATGTCGTTCCACACCCATAAGACCTTTGTTCATCTTCAGAACACAAATTAAGATATTTTTGATAAAATCCGTGAGGTTTATGACTCGTCCATAGACAGCAATATAATCAACACTTTCAAGGTCCAGAAAGGAACTAAAGACATCGTTAAAACAGTCATGTGACTGCAGTGGTTCAACCTTAATGTTATGAAGAGACGAGAATACTTTTTGTGTGCAAAAACAAAACAAAAATAATGACTTTATTCAACAATCTCTTCTCTTCTGTGGACACTTGACACCCGGCCTGAGCCACGAAGAGCTTCTTCTTCTCCTTAGCCCATGCTTATACGGGCTTCCAACAGTATGTAAATGAACGAACGCTGCAAGTCACAGAGGTCCACAGAGAACCAACCCACTCAGCGTGAGAAGGCACAGGACAGATGCAAGGACCCTAACAGAGCAGAGCAACTGAGGGAGGTCACCAGTCTTCAGGAGGCTCTGACAGCTGTTGAACTTCGCCATTTAAAGAACATAAAGAACTGTTTGCATTTAAAGAGACACTAAAGCTAAGGCCCTTGAAGCCCATCCACATGCACAGCTGAAATCCAAACACTGACTCACTGGCGTTGGAGACAAACTCGTTGTGGTCCACAAAGAACTGAAACAGTCCGACCAACTGCAAATGGACCACACAAGGAACATGCACCCTGATGGACTTCACAGCAGCAGCGCAAGCTCCCCCAGCCCTGCACAAAGGGGGGAAGGGCCAGAGCCCACTGCTTAGAAGACCACAACGTCCATGCCAACATATGAGACATTCCTTTTGCCCGAAGTCTCTGACTGGTGTGACCCACCAAGACAGGCTCTCTGTTCTGGATGACATCCAACCAGAATCACAACAATTTCTGACTTAACAGCCAGAAAACCTCCAATCAGACTATTAGCAGCTGAAACCAGTCAGCAGAAAGGATTTCTCAGACCCAGAAGTCTGAACGCAGATTGAGTGCTGCCCTCGACACCAAACAGGGCAGATCTGAAAGTCCCAAGGTTACTGCCACAGACTCAGACAAACCTGGAATGAATGGAGGACACCAACAGGAACTTTGCCTCCGACACCAGTTAGTCACCTTTTCAGCAGCACAGCCTGCCCTCACACAATGTCATTCATGTGACCTGACACAGAAGGCCTGTAACACACAAGGCCCCTCAGAAGGGGTTCTTAAGACCCCAGTGACTTGGAACTGCAAACACAGTGCCTTCCACATAGCTTCTATAAAGGTTCCTAGTCAGCATAGGGCATAAAGCTTTTAACGTAGGTGAAAATGTGTGTTCGCAGGAAAGCAGGAGTCTGCATTAGTAAAATATGAATTTTACTGATTGAAAGAAAACCTTGAATGAATGTGTAAGCCTCAGACATTTGGTATACACTGTTCGATTGGGCAGTGCTGCACATTGGTTTCCATGACAACAACTTGTCAAAGGAAACGCTAACTCCAGATACGTCACTGTAAGACCAGATCAAACTGGTTAAGCAAGCACGGCCTAACGTCACTCGCTTAAACCACCATCCAACTAAAAGTGTGCTTTTGATAATTCCGACATGACATTTGACATGACGTTTGATTCGCATGTAGATCGGTGGTTGCTGGCTTGTTAGATGCAGGTAACTATAGCTTGAATTGACATCTCTGCTGTAACAGAAAGAGTCTTAACACATCTTAACATGTGTCAAATGGTATCAGTGTAAAGTTAATCTGATTTTAGCAAAGAAAACCTAATTTCAGCATTAGAGCGTAAGTCTGTTTAGACGAAGGAATCTCAGCTCAGCAGCATGTAAACTGTACCAGAAGTGATTATTCTACTTTGGTTGAAGAAATACCAATTGCAGTATTGCTTAACCTGTTTCTGATGAAAAATCTCAGTACAGTGTCATATGAATGTAGATTTGGATGATGGTTTCCTTTATACAGAGCAAAGGCCTTGGAAATTATAGTCAGAGGGACTCATTCATCTAAACTTTAGCTGCATCTACAAGCATAGCTACCTGGTGATCAATACTATGTTTCATTTGCTGATAGAAACATCAGTATTTATTCACAAGACAAGAATTCTGCGTGCTTGAACCAGTTTGGACTTGCGGCAAATCTGTGTAACTACTCTTTAAGTTAGTATAAGAAGATGTTTAAAGTAGAGAGAAGAATTTTACATGAGTAAAATTTGCAAATGTCAAACCATACTTGCATCTTACTGAATTTAATTTTGAAATGGTTATGTTCCACCTTAACTTCATCACTAGATAGTATCTGTCCTCTGTCTTCCAGGCCTGCATGTGCTACTCCCTCTAATCCCTGGTTATCTGATGTTCTTCGTGAACATCGGACCAAACTCAGGGCTGCGGAGATGAAATGGCACAAATCAAAAGACCAATCTGACCTAGGTAGCTATCAATCTCTGCTCTCATCCTTTTCAGCTGGAATTCATGCCACTAAATCTTCCTATTTCCACAACAAAATCAACAGCGCTTCAAACACACGCACACTCTTCAAAACATTCAACTCTCTCCTCTGTCCCCCTCCATCCCTAACTGCTGATAATGTTGCTAATTTTTTCACTGACAAAACAGCTACCATCAGCAGTCAGTTCTCCGCTCCACACAGACAGGAACTCAGACCAATCACACACACAGCCGCACACCTCCTCTCTTCATTCTCTCCCCTCACTGAGACAGAAGTATCCAAACTTCTCCTCTCCAGCCATCCCACCACCTGCCCTCTAGGTCCCATTCCCTCACACCTTCTACAAGCCATCGCTCCTACACTTTTACCAGCACTTACACACATTATCAACACATCTCTCCACACTGGCACTTTCCCTAACACATTCAAGCAGGCTCGGGTAACCCCACTGCTTAAAAAACCCACATTAAACACGTCTCTTGTAGACAGCTTCAGACCTGTGTCTCTCCTACCATTCATTGCAAAAACACTTGAACGAGTTGTTTTCAACCAGGTGTCATCTTTCCTCTCACAGAGCAACCAATTGGACGTCAATCAGTCTGGTTTCAAGAGTGGCCACTCGACTGAGACTGCACTACTGTCGGTCACTGAATCCTTGTAGAGTGCAAAGGCTGATTTCAGTTCTCATTCTGCTCGATCTATCTGCTGCCTTTGACACGGTGAATCATCAGATCCTTCTGTTCACCCTCTCATCACTGGGCATCACAGGTACTCCACTTCACTGGTTTGAATCCTATCTCACAGGAAGGTCTTTCAGGGTTGCCTGGAGAGGGAAGGTATCCAAAGCTCATCAACTGACCACGGGGGTTCCTCAGGGTTCGGTGCTTGGACCCCTCCTCTTCTCCATTTACACTACATCACTTGGTCCCATCATTCTGGCACATGGTTTCTCCTACCATTGCTATGCTGATAATACGCAGCTGTTCCTTTAATTCCAACCAGATGATCCCACAGTAGCTGCACGAATCTCAAGCTGTCTGGTGGACATCTCGGTATGGATGAAAGAACATCATCTGCAGCTCAACCTGGCTAAGACTGAGCTTCTCGTCTTCCCTGCCAATCCGACTCTGCAGCACAATTTCAACATCCAGTTAGATGCATCTTCAATTACCCCATCAAATTTGGCCCGAAATCTTGGAGTAATCTTTGATGACCAACTGACCTTCAAAGACCACATTGCCAAGACCGCTCGGTCATGCAGATTTGCACTACACAACATCAGGAAAATCAGGCCCTTTCTAACAGAACATGCAACACAACTTCTGGTCCAGGCCCTGGTCATTTCTAGGCTTGATTACTGCAATGCTCTTCTGGCTGGACTGCCATCATGCACAATCAGGCCTCTACAAATGATTCAGAACGCTGCAGCACGTCTCGTCTTCAACGAGCCCAAAAGAGCCCATGTCACGCCTCTCTTCATCTCTCTTCACTGGCTACCACTTGCTGCTCACATCAAGTTCAAAGCGTTGACGCTTGCTTACAGATCTGCCACAGGCTCTGCACCCTCCTACTTCCACTCACTCTTACGAGTCTACACTCCTACCAGAAGCCTGGGATCACTAAAGGAGCGAAGGCTCGTGGTACCATCACAGAGAGGCACAAAATCACTCTCCAGAACATTTTCATTCTCTGCTCTATGCTGTTGGAAGGATCTTCCTGCCTTCATCCGGAATGCAGAATCCCTGGCAATGTTGAAAAGACAGCTGAAAACTCATCTCTTTCGTGAGAACTTCACCTCATCTTAAAAAAAAAAATCCTATCCTTTCTTTACCTATCCTTTCATTTCCTTGAATCCCTCTCTATTGTATTTTATGTTACTCTGAGCAATGACTGAAACTTGTATTGTGAGCACTTCTTGTGTCTATTTGCCTCTTCATGATGACTCGCTTGTTGTATTCCTCACATGTAAGTCGTTTTGGATAAAAGTGTCTGCCAAATGAATAAATGTAAATGTAAATTATCTGAATGTTTTCTTTCTCATGTTTAGGCTACTGTCATGTTACATCATAGACAGCAGGAGATCTAGAAGTTTCATTCACGCACAGATCTCTTTTGAAATATAATAAGTAATGCAGTTTGTCCTGTCCATTTAATCCCTTAAGACAAAACTGTGTGTGTTTAGGCTACATTAATTTTGCATCATAAAACCATTTTGAGACGCAAGTACATTAAACCACTTAGACAGAGTTGCGCACAGCCGCATGCGCAATCACTCTTCACAAACAAAGCATCAGCATTCAAATTGAAAGCAGCCTTCTGTAAGTGAGTTTCATATTTTAAATATACAAGTCCACTGCATTCCATACAACATAAATGATGCCTTCGTAGATCATTTGTAAGGAAAATACAGATGGGCGAGACTGTGCACTGCAAGTGTGACATCAAACAAAGTGAGTGTGTCTCTCACATCACATCCTGTGCATTGAATCCTCCGAATATCATTGTAATTCGCTTCAATCTTTGGGAACTTTATGAAAGATTATTTTATGGAAGGTTTGAGTGGTGTATGTGTGTGATGAATTGTAAGGAAACCGAATCCGGGTGTTTCTAAAGTACACTTAGCGTCATCACGCACCTGAATAAAAACTAAGCTCAGAATCGATTCTGAAATTCTCCGAATCGATCCAGAATCATTAGAGAGAGAATCGTGATGCATCGATGGATCTATTTTTTTTCTTTTTTTCTCCCACCCCTACCATTGTCCAGCTCAGATCAGTTATCATACAATGGCGTCAATGTAGGCAGATCAAAAACTGTTGAATACTAAGTGTCCCCAACTAAGCAACATGTCTAAAGAACAAGATTGAGACAGTTTAACCACTGATCTAGCAGTTCATAAAACATTTCTACAACCCCTCAATCCATCCTTATATATCCAGTATTTCAGACCTTCCATTGTACTTGTATGATAATGTGAGAAGTTCTAACCTGACTTCTTCCTCAGACTGGAGCTACTTGTCTGTTCCGTCAATGGAAAATCATGACTTCTGAGGCTGTTAACAAAAAAACAAAACAAAACAAACACTTCCATTAAAAAAAATAAAGGGGGTCATATGAACTGAGAAATCAAATTTTCCTTTTGAAATATAAGAGGTCATCATATAAGAATATCCTGTAAGTTTCAGAAATGAAAACTTCCTTGTTAGTCAAAAAACAGCTTTTATTGTAACCAAGCCCAGCAAATGACTCATTCTGGAATGTGCCTATGATGTCATAGACAGGTGAAAGAAAATTTCATCCTTGCAACTTTGGCCCTGCCCAATGGCATGCTAGTGATGATGACAGCAGGATCACTTGTCTAAAAACATTACCTACCAAAGGATCCTAATGCTAGGAATATGTTTATTTATTTTCAACAATGTGAATGTTTTAGTTAAACATTATTTATTTGTATTCAGTACATTTCACTGTGGATTCTTTGGTAAATCAGTCACAATTTTGGCGCAGGCTTTGCAAACAGAAAAGTTAAGTGTTTACTGTAAGTTACTTTACTGTAAGTAACTGTGAGTATGTAACTGTAAGTTACATGTAAGTAACTGTGTTGATTCTAATGCCTGATCTGTGACCAGTGATTTCTGATGTAATGATTCATGTACATGTTCTTTGTCTGTGTGTCAAATTCACATTGTGTCGCTTAGTAGGATGAAAATAATCTGTTATATAAACTGTGTTTGAATTATATGTAGAAAGCGATCAAAGAACATTCACTTTACAATTGCTGGAGCTGTCAATCAAACAGCGCAAGTTTATCAGTGACTGAGTTCTGGACTGCACTGCCTGCGCACTGATAGGTGCATTTCCTGATTACTATCGCATAAGTATACTGCAGAGAGAGCATTGACGAGGAGAGAGACAATGCCCCAGAGGAGTGTAGCGCTTGTCGCGCTTCTGGTTGTTGTGTTGGGTTACATGAGTTATGTATTTCTTTGAGTGGATAACTTCTATCACAAGTTTATGGATAATGTAGGGTGGATGATTCCAATATCTTTTCTCCTGGTTATGTTTTTTTTATTTTGGGGACAGGTAAATTAGTATTAATTCTTTTAGGTAGAGATTTTTATTTTTTATTTTCTTTTATATGGGTCCTCCCCTCGAGGTAATGTTTTTGTTTGTTTTTGGATTTGTAATACTTTATTTCATACCACTTCATACTCATGCTTTATAAATAAAAGGCAGACACGCCACGTAAATTGAAACCCAACGTCTGGTGGTTTTGTGACTCTGGGAATGGAGAGCTAAAGATCCCCTAAAGTCTCTCCACTTTTTTTGCTTGTTCGATCCTTATTTACCTGGGACAAAAATGGGAGGACGTAACAGTTGCAATGATGAGATCACTGCTTTCATGAGCTCAACAACATGTCTGTGCATGGCTTCATGTTCATCATTGCAACCTTTCATGCCACGATCTAAATATATTGCTATAATCAAAACTTTACACAATTATTTAAGTATGCTAAAAGTTTTCAAGAGAGTTCAATATTTATTAATTATCCATTTCATATGCAAAGATGTTAGCCAATCACAGCAGTGGGCATTTACACTGAAGTCTCACAGCAGACACGCCCCTTAAAACAGAGCGTTCAAATCAGAGGCTAAAATCAGGATAGGAAAAATGCCTTTTGTTTCTAAATTATGATTTTTGATTAGAGGTGCACCCCAGGAAACATTATAAAACAATGCCATTCAGGACCCCTTTAAAGTAATTTCATAGAGTTATTTATTTGTTAATTATTTATTTTTGTCTGAGGGCTAGTTTCTTTTGCTCTTTCTTCTCCTGACTGGAAGTCTGTGAAAGTTCATAGAATCATTTAGTTTAGAGCAGAGATGTTCATGAGTCTTTTATCTGGAGTCTAAGTCAAGTCTGGAGTCTTCATCACTGGAGCCTGAATCAAGTCTGGAGTCTTTATGACTGGAGTCAGAGTCAAGTCTGGAGTCTTTATCACTGGAGTTCGAGTCAAGTCTGGAGTCTTTATCACTGGAGTCTGAGTCAAGTCTGGAGTCTTTATGACTGGAGTCTGAGTCAAGTCTGGAGTCTTTATCACTGGAGTCTGAATCAAGTCTGGAGTCTTTATGACTGGAGTCTGAGTCAAGTCTGGAGTCTTTATCACTGGAGTCTGAATCAAGTCTGGAGTCTTTATCACTGGAGTCTGAGTCAAGTCTGGAGTCTTTATCACTGGAGTCCGAGTCAAGTCTGGAGTCTTTATGACTGGAGTCTGAGTCAAGTCTGGAGTCTTTATCACTGGAGTCCGAGTCAAGTCTGGAGTCTTTATCACTGGAGTCAGAGTCAAGTCTGGAGTCTTTATCACTGGAGTCCGAGTCAAGTCTGGAGTCTTTATGACTGGAGTCTGAGTCAAGTCTGGAGTCTTTATCACTGGAGTCTGAATCAAGTCTGGAGTCTTTATCACTGGAGTCCGAGTCAAGTCTGGAGTCTTTATCACTGGAGTCCGAGTCAAGTCTGGAGTCTTTATCACTGGAGTCAGAGTCAAGTCTGGAGTCTTTATCACTGGAGTCTGAATCAAGTCTGGAGTCTTTATCACTGGAGTCCGAGTCAAGTCTGGAGTCTTTATCACTGGAGTCTGAATCAAGTCTGGAGTCTTTATCACTGGAGTCTGAATCAAGTCTGGAGTCTTTATCACTGGAGTCCGAGTCAAGTCTGGAGTCTTTATCACTGTCTTTATCGTCTGAGTCAAGTCTGGAGTCTTTATCACTGGAGTCTGAGTCAAGTCTGGAGTCTTTATCACTGGAGTCAGAGTCAAGTCTGGAGTCTTTATCACTGAAGTCTGTGTCAAGTCTGGAGTCTTTATCACTGGAGTCTGAGTCAAGTCTGGAGTCTTTTGTCACGAGTCCGAATCGAGTCTCGAGTCATTAAAAAAAAAATTCTCATACTCAAATCATATTATACAACAACTATCCTAGTTGTATTATATAACCAAATAATAAGATCTTTCTATCATCTGTTTTGTTTGAAATAAAGGTCCTAAGATGTAAGGGATAATGCACATCCAGCTTGTTAATTTATAATCCATTACAATGTACAAAACAGTTGTCCTGGCAACACAAGTAGTCATTTTCAATACAGTGGCTAAGTGGACGCAAGATGGCGCCAGTGAGTCACGGTTTGTTATGCAGCTTCGTTGTTATTGACGACAGTCATTATCAGAAAACCTTGGAATGTTTAAGTCAATATAAAACTGTATGCATATGATTGTGATACTTTAAAATATGAGCTTTAAGTAATACATGGATTAACATATCTTTCTATCTCTCTCTTATGGACACATGTTAAGAAAGAAAAAAGCTACATATACTACGAAAAGACTGATAAAACGTAGAGCTAGGTTTAAATTCTAGTTGTTGTTTTTTTCTTCATATTTTAACAGGTTGGCAATCCAAATGAGCTATGCAGCTACACCACAGTATAATAGCTAGAATATATAAAATGCGACTTGAGTGCGAGTCACTAACCTGAGTGCCCATCTCTGGTTTAGAGGTTTGTGAAGTTTGGCACTCTAATTGGGAAGAGACTGAATGTCCCTATAGTGCCAGTTTTGGGGAGTCTAACTCAATCCGAACTGTGCTGCAGTCCTTATGTTTGTACTAAAAATCCTGTTTTTGCCTGATTCTGGGACAGATGCATTGTCAGGTTTTTTCAAAGAATGCAGTTCGAACATTATGAAAAGAGGTTTGGATTCACTAAAGTGTTTTCATGAAACTCATTGATAAATGTGAGGGTGAGGACACAGAAGAGGAGATTAGGATATATTTTAATTTTAGTACTGACACAAAATTTTGTATGACTGGCACAATGCTCTTATTATAGCCTACTGTCAGTTTAGTGACAGCGCCACCTATTGGTTCAACATCAAGAGTTATTGTGCTGTGATTTATAAACAATAAGTAGAATTATTTTCTGTAGATTCATGAGCAGGATTGCTCAAATATATTTAAACAACTCTAAACATCACTCTGCCCCCAAACTACTGCTTGTATCTGTCTTATTTAGATAGAATCTTAAAATAACTGAACCCCAATTCAGTTCTATTGACACAAACCACAGAAACCAACAGAATAATGTACATATTTGACAGAATCAGATTCATTACCTCTGATCTTCTCCAGTGTCTCCAGCTGCTTTAAGACAAAAAAACAAACTCTGATTAATTCTACTCTCATAATGAATCACACTGTAAATGTAAAAGGACAAACACTGAACTGTCTGATATTACCAGTCATTCTTTAGAAAATACGAATGTCATTTCCACAATTACAAATGTGTCACATGTAGTGCTTGTGAACTGTTGTCCATTAGTTCACTGTTTCCCACATTTACACAGTAACTTTGAGCACTTTATCTGTCTAGTTGTGACGATGTGACGAGTTTCTGACAGAACATTGAGATCATGCTGACTTTCTCTTACTGCAGTAATGAAATACTGTGATACTCACTTTGCTCTCTGCGTCTGTACACGAGTAAACAGGCATCTGAACTCCTGTGAAGAAACAAACACTTTAAGATCTGTTCAGATATGAGCTCACAAAAACAATCATATCTGTCTTGAACAAAGTCACAGAAGCTGCTGATCAGAAAACAACACTGATACCTGAGTTTAGAGTCCTTTCTGAAGTCACTGTTCAAAGAACTCTTTCAAGAAAAAATAACATGAGATGTGAGTAATTATATAAACACACTTATTAAATCGCACATACACTATTTCAATGACACAATAAAGTGCACACATAATTTCCACACACACTATATATATATATATATATATATATATATATATATGCATGTATGTATGTATGATTATATACCTCGAATTCATTGGAGTCATTAAATCGACGCCAGATTTCATCTTCACATTTGATGTCTGCATTATAACGTCCACAATCATAGTTTACTACGACATAAAGCTCATACTTGTGGGAGGAAACCTGTAACAGAAGGAGGAATAATGTTCATGATTATGTTATATTAGTTACATTTTTACATTACACAATACTACTTGAATTGACAAATAAGACTATTATCACAAATGTCAGTGTGTGTCTAAAGCGGTTGTGATGTGTGTGTCTGTAAAGTATTAAACCATTAAACTAGCGTATTATTTGAGTACCTTGATATGAGGACGAATGATCACTTCATTTTTACTGAAGCTTAACCTATTTGTGCTGTATGAATCAGATCTCTTCAACTCAACAATTAAGTGTTCTGGAAACTCATTCATCTCTGTTTTCTGTGGAGAAAATAATAATGTATTAGTGCAGCATGAATGAATTGTGCTGCTTTTCTTCACAAGATACTTTCAGCATTTGAAGGAAATATTACACTGAACGACTGCTTGATTTTACAGGGATGTTTTTAATTGAGATTCTCATGAAATTAATCTGTTTTCATCATTTTCAAAGTGATCATTTCTGTGTTAAATGAGGATCATAATTACACACTTGAGATTTAATATACACTAGAAAAGATACTCACAGTTTCAATGACTATCATTTTCCTACAGTGATCACAGTACACTGATCCCACAGTCTTATTTCCACAAGCATATGCCTGTAAAGCATCTTCCTACATTTGCAGTGAAGAAAACAATGATAAACAGAAGGAACATTTCAGGATGACACAGCAGAATAAAATTGCTTTTGATTGTTGCTGGTATCTGTGTATAGAATTCAGTTCCATAGAGATCAACTCAGATGAGTAATGATCTTCTTACCACATCCTGAGAGTTTTGAATAGAGACTATCAATGAGAGGAAATCCTCAGAGATTTGTTCTGGTTTGTCTCTGCATGACCTCCATGTTCTTGTCATCTTTATAGTGCCCTTAAAAAGCTACAAAGATGTGAAGAAAACAGACTTTAGTGATGATTCACAGATATATGTGTGCTTTCATTGTTAAAATGATCATTCTCTGAAGTTCAGCCTCCATCACATTAGACTGCTGATAAACCTTTAATTGTGTCACAAATGACAGTCAGTTATCAATGTTAAGTAAGTTTGAACAGACAATGAAGAAGCAGGAGATTAAAACCAAATAAAAGCCAACAATGAACTTTCTCTGGAGAAACACTTCCAGAGCTGAACTGCTGTGAGATGATTGATGCTCCTTATGAAAGTCACTGAACACTGAGACAAAAGAGGACAGAATAATCCAGAAGAAACTAGTTACCTCAGAGGATCCAGGAGTCTTTTTAAGGATCAAATGTAGAAGTACTGCTGCATCTTGTTTATAAACTTTGGGTTTGATGGAGAGAAGCACATAACAATCAAACACATACTGAATAACTTTTATCAGCAAGAATATTGACTGAATGTTGGAAACATCAATAAAAGAGACCAACCGTCTGTAATGCCGAGGCTCCTTGTGACCCCAGCTGCTGAAACTGCAGTTTTCTCTTGTGTTTCTAATTCTTTGAACAATTTCTTCAGCTCTTTAATGAAGTTATCACCAGATGAAACTCTACAGAAGACATTGAGTGTTTATTGATCAGCTGTTGTTTCCACTGCAGGAAGTGAAAGACGTTTCTTTACCTCTTGACATGTTCCCTGAAATCCTTCGTCATGAAGAGCGTCTGAAGAACTGCATTCAAGCAGGTGGAGTCTTGATTCTCCAGCCCACAGTATCCTTAAATGAGAAACACATTATTAACACTGACTGACATCAATCCAGCTGACCAGAGAAACTTACAGTAACTCATTGAAAAGTGTACAGCACCATCGTGTGTCCATCAAGATAAGAAACGGACTCAATGGTTCAAAGCAAATGATCAGATCAGATGAAGGGTTCATTTCTTACTTCTTTTCTGGCCTGTTGAGTCAGTCTTCTTTGTGTTTGAGAGACTCTTTAAATTATCCTCTCTGGGATCCTGTATCTTCAGGCTCTGTAATATATTTTAATGGAACTTGACACTAAATGACAGTGTCAACAATGACACTTGACTGAACATCTTTACAATCTACAACTGCATTATATTCAGTGTCCACAGAACCAACACTGCGGTATAATAGCAGCAAACAGACTATCACTATTAAATAACTACTATAGCAGTAATAACACTAGAATGTCAAACACTGATTATCAGTCACGAAACAAGCACATGAAGCACAAAATAGGTGTTCACAATGAAACCCCTAATAAAACACACACAACCTTTCCAGCAGCTTCTGTTTTGGTCACTTCACTGGCCTCCAGTGATCGCTGATCTTCACGTCTGTTGAGGACAATAAAACACTCTATTTACTGAGCAGTTGATCAATAACACCAGAATATCAGAAGAGTGTTGCAAATGTCTGCTCTGTAACTTAGTTTTAATGGCTGTCAGTGCTAGAAAAACCCACTTTGCAAAAGTATGGAGTTGGAAAGGGGTGTAAACATTTGAGAGCTTTCACAGCTATCCCTGGAGATCTCTGGATACCATAACCTTTTGAACTCTAAATTATTCAACAACCACATGAAAAAACTGTGGTGGGCTATTAGTAGTGATGGAAATTCATGAATGATTCTTCACTCTGTCTGTGTTCACTCAAAATGTTTTAAAACATGGACTATTAAGCTACGCACTTGATTATACATAAAATAAGCTCTCTTTATACAAGCTGGTTTGTGTGTAACTTCACCCATATGCAGATAAGATGCAAATTACTTGATTTGATGACTTTGAATTTCATTTCACGAGTTCACACTTACATAAAATTAAATAGAATAAAGGTTATGTGTATTTGGAGTACTGTCTGAGTGGAGGGCTCTGAGCTCAGAATTTGGCCCGAACCCAGAGTACTCCCCCCATCCCAGGTGAGGAGATGGGGTGGAGGGATGCATCAAAACTGTTATGGAACAGAGGTAAGTATGCTGTACATATACCTCTTATCTCGTTAACTGGGTTGATTAACTGAATGTGCTACTCCCTTGTTAATTAGGTTTATTATCTGAACATGCTCCTCCCTAACATTGTTAATAAAACACCATTTCACGAGTTTACATCTACATATAATTAAATAGATTAAAGGTTGTGTAAAGAAGGAAATAGAGGATGAAAATGAAACGTGTGGGACTGTGTTGCAAGTGGAGGCAGCCTCACACTAGCATCTGCTACAAGATTAAAGGCGTGCTGTCTGAGGGGAGGCCTCCGAGATCTGAATTTGGTCCGAACCCAGAGTACTCCCCCAAAAACCAAATGAGCAAAAGGACAGCTGCCAGACTAAAAGATCTGCTTCTTGATGGGAGCTTCTCACTGCTTTGGATGGGTGAGCCGTACTGGCCATTGGACAGGATGCAGTGTGATTGAAATGACTGACCAGAAAGGCCCACATAGCCTATGACAGGAGCAGGTCAAATTTGGAACACCCAGCTGGAAGAACTCTTGCAGCATCCGACGGGAGTCCAATACTCACTGCAGTTGACAGGTGAGTCTCGGATGGAGAAAGGCAAGGTTGCTCCACCAGGAGGCTCTCGCAGGGTTTGTCGGGATTTTAGTACTCACAGAGTCGGACAGATAAGTCGCGTGGGACTGTGTTGCAAGTCTTCCTGGAACAACTGTCCAGAGCTCCATCCAGGGATTAATCTACTCAACTTTGTTGTCTGTCAGAGTGGATCTAAAATGGTTCTATCCATCAGAGTGGATCTAAGCGTATCTTCCTCACGCCAATGTATAACTGTAAAAATATTTTTATTTGTCAGATAGCTTTGCATTTAAACAATACCTTTATAGACAAATCTTCCTGGACTAACTCTGTCAGAGCTCCATCCAGGGATAACAAATGCTTACTTCCTAATTCTCCCAGCTCTTTCAACCAGACAGCAAGATTTAAAATGCATTAAAAGAGTCAGAAATAAAAAGATGATGCATAAAAATGTATATAAAATACATTCAAATGAAATAAAAACAAGAAAAAGAATGAAAAGATGATACATATGAAATAAAGTGCAAACAGTTCGGACATAGCACAGTGCTCATTCAGTAAATGCATAGATATAAAGATGTGTTTTGAGTCTAGATTGGTATGTGACTACTGTTGGAGCACATCTGATCTCTTCTGGAAGCTGGTTTCAGCTGTGGCTGGCATGAAGGCCCTGATATACTTTAAACGAAATCGAAGAATGAACTGATGTGACGTCATTTCAAACAAAATCAGGCCAAAACAAAGTTTGTTTTGTGTTTTTTTTAGAAGTTGGAAACGGCTTGCCAAAGTGAACTTTCAGGAAAAGTTCACTCGAGCTGCAAAACACCTTCGTACTACCATCGTCTTTTACTCATTTTGTGTGTTTGAGTTTGTTGAGGTAAGAGCTCCACGGGTGAAAACATGAACACACTGGATAGCCGCTTTATAGTACAAAATGAAGTTGTGGTTCTGATGAAATGAGGCACTGACACTGTTTTTCATGTTTGATACTGTAAAGCTGCTTGATTTAAGCAATCTATTGAATAAAGTGCTATATGAATAAACGTGACTGGAGTGCTACTTTGCAGAGCTCGTGCTAACATACCCATGCTGTTATGATCAGACGCTTTTCTTATGCTTTCTATAAAAATTCTTGCTGTTTTCTCATTTTTGTTGTGTTTATTTTGTTACTGAGAAGAAAGTGCACGGCACATATTTACATATTCATCTAACCATCGCTCTCAGCAGTGTGGGCGGCGTCAGATGTTCGTTTACAGTATATCGCAGCTCACGCATTTCAAACTTTGTTTTATCCCTAAACGAAGAACAAAAATAACTTTGTTTGAAGTATACCGGGGCCTTAACAGCTAAAAGCAGACTCTCCTTGCTTTGAGTGAACCCTTGGTATTTCTAAGTGACTTGATCCTGATGATCCGAGTGATCTGTTAGGTTTATATTCTATGAGCATGTCTGCAATATATTGAGCTCCTAGGCCATTGAGGGATTTATAAACAAGTAACAGTACTTTAAAATCAATTCTAAATGCAACTGGAAGCCAGTTCAAGGACCTAAAGACTGGTGTGATGTGTTCATGTTTTCTGGTTCTGCTCAGAATCCTGGCAGCAGTGTTCTGTACGAGCTGCAGATGTCTGATGGTGTTTTTGGGAAGGCCAGTGAGGAGTCCATCACAATAATCCACCCTGCTGGAGATGAAAGCATGAAAAAGTTTCTCTAAATCTTGACTGGAGACAAAGCATCTAATTCTTGCAATATTTTTGAAATGATAATATGCTGATTTAGTTATTGTCTTTACATGGCTACTGAAACTCAGGTCTGACTCCAAAATCACACCAAGATTCCTGACTTGATTTTTAGTTGTTTGGCCCCTAGTGAAGGTATGATTTTGATCCAACTGTTTCTTCATTAGACTCTTGTTGCTTCTCACTTGTACAGAGAGAGAGATAGATGAGTCAGAATGCGGATGCACAGGTGACCTCAACCCTAGGGCTGGGTATCGTTCAAAAATTTTCGATACCGAGATGATACCGATACCTTGACTTCGATACTGATTCCTGAACAATACCTTTTTCGATACCAATTCTAGAAAATCTGTTTTAACAAGATTACATTACCTCAAAAAATCTTTGGTTTTATATTTTAAGTTTGTTGACTTTTTTTACAGACTCAAAGCCTCATGTCCTGAGCCACTGCACAAAGGAATAAAAAAGCACAAATGAATAAAATTTAACCAACACAATAAATCAGTGCAAACAGTTTTAATAAAGTTCAGTTTTCAATGCAAAAAGTCAGTATGTGAGGCTCACTGCAGATCTTTTTAAATCACTCAGCAATTGTTGTTCTTCTTCAAAAAAATAATTAGGGGAGACTGGGGATGGTTGTAACACTTTTTGCTTCAGCACCTATAACTTGCTGAATTTTTTAGCTTGAGTTCTCAAACTTTTATACAAAGTACCCACATTTGTTCACTACAAATGGAACCAGTTCAACCCTCTACAAGAATATCACAGACCTTGTGAGTTAATGTTAAATACATGGTGTTCCTTTGTTACATCTTACCACACTACCGGGGTAGGTTGTAACACATGCTGGGGTAGGTTGTAAGCAAAAACACACGCATACCATATGATATTGTTCAAAAACAGGTTTATTGAAATAAAAGAACAATGTCTCTTACTCTCTCTATGACAGTGTGTGTGTGTGTGTGTGTGTGTATACATTTGTCTACTAGAACAAACTTACTTAAGTACACATAATAAAAACACTAGGCTACTAGAATGTACCCGGTTAAAGAACATCTTTGTACATCTTTAAGTCTAACAAAAATAACATGTCAATGTGTGTGCTTGTGTGTCTATGTGTGCATATTCTGAATCAGAGTTACAGTGCTGACAGATGAATGCTGGTAACCCTGGATTGCAAGCTTGGTGGGCCCAGAAACTGCATAGGGCGCATTTCACCCAAACCTCATCAGATTCTTTACTTAAAACACTGGCAGAGACACCTCTGTCAGTCTTTCTTTTCCATACAATCCTAGTCTGCAATTGGTGGAACTGATTGTGTTACAACCACCCCCATGTTACAACCATCCCCGGTCTCCCCTATTATTAAGAATATATATAGAAAATTTTGTAAATTTTAATGATAAAATCATAATTTGGTGCACTTTGAGAGTTCAAAATAAAGAGCACCAACCCATGTTCATTGTGCAACTTGAACAAAGACAAAATCTGTGCATCCACCCCCCAACTGTCCAATGATATTCTCTGATTTATCTGATTATCTGCATCTGATCATCACATTAGAATTATTAAAATTCTCAGTGTTAAGCATGATGATTTGGTAACTTATCAAACTGAAGTAGGCTGCTTATAAATTAACATTTCTTTAAAATTAAAGTTCTTATTTGGCTTAATTTCATTTCCTTAACAGCCTAAAAACAGGCTTTACTCCCTTTAAACCTTAAATTGTCACTGTTTCCTTACATCATTGCTGGATATATAATTATATAATTTCTGTTAGTTAAGCTTGTGTATATTTTTAATTAAAGCTAAGTTATAAAGCAGTATCTCTTTGTGTTTTATATAATGACCACTAAGAGGTGCTCTAGGCACACGTTTTCCTTAATAGATTTTCTCTGAAGAGAAACACGTTCAGTTCAAAGTGAAAGTAAAAGAGTGACACACTTTTGTTGCATCTTACCGTGAAATGAGAGTTCTGTGCCTTTATTAAAATCGACACGTTAATGATTCATCTCTCATCCACCCGCAATTAATTGGAATGTTTTTTGTTTTTTTTTTCTTGGCCCGACCCGTGGATTTTCCGCAGTATGGCAGTATCAGGAGGATGCTGATACCCCTTTTCCACCAGAATTGTTCGTGTTCTGGAGTCAAAGCCTGTGCTCGTGCAGTCGAACTAGAGCCCGTCACGAACCGGACGCGTGTTTCCATAGACTTGAGGAATGAACGCTGATGTAATGCTGCTGTGTATTATACCTATCCATTAGTAGTCTAAAAAACATTGTGCATCCCACTGTTTCTGCAGGCAGTGCGACACTTCTGTTTTCTGTTCACAGTATCTGTAGTGAACCGGCTGCTCACATAAACAGCCGGTTCTCACCCGTCCTTTTCGGAGATAAAGCTGAAAGTGAAATCGTTGATTCACTCGCTCTCTCGCACATAGGGTCTCTCTCGAACGCATAGTTTTATATATTTAGATATAAATAATAATGCAGTGCAACATTATTACTTGCTCAACAACGAGACAGCGACAGCATTTCTCCGCCCCCTCTCCCCGGCTCCGTTCTGAGGTATCGAAATTTGGTACCGAATCACAAGACACTTTTCGATACTCGATAGTATCGAGGCAATTCGGTCAGTACCTAAAAAGTATAGAGTTCGATACCCAGCCCTACCCGTCATCGATTTATTTCACCCAGAAGACACCTAGAGGTTCATAGGGTAACACATAGGAGGCCCCGTAAAGGTCAAGACGTCAAAGGTTGCGATCAATCATCTTGACAGAAGCACCCTCATATGACTACTCAGGGGTTCCTCAGGGTTTAGTGCTTGGACCCCTCCTCTTCTCCATTTACACTACATCACTTGGTTCCATCATTCAGGCACATGGTTTCTCCTACCATTGCTATGCTGATGACACACAACTCTTCCTTTAATTCCAACCAGATGATCCCACAGTAGTTGCATGAATCTCAAGCTGTCTGGTGCATCTTCAATTACCCCATCAAATTTGGCCAGAAATCTTGGAGTAATCTTTGATGACCAACTGACCTTCAAAGACCACATTGCAAAGACCACTCGGTCATGCAGATTTGCACTATACAACATCAGGATAATCAGGCTCTTTCTAACAGAACATGCAACACAACTTCTGGTCCAGGCCCTGGTCATTTCTAGGCTTGAATACTGCAATGCTCTTCTGGCTGGACTGCCATCATGCACAATCAGGCCTCTACAAATGATTCAGAACGCTGCAGCACGTCTCGTCTTCAACGAGCCCAAAAGAGCCCACGTCACGCCTCTCTTCATCTCTCTGCACTGGCTACCACTTGCTGCTCACATCAAATTCAAGGCGTTGACGCTTGCTTACAGATCTACCACAGGCTCTGCACCCTCCTACTTCCACTCACTCTTACGAGTCTACACTCCTACCAGAAGCCTGGGATCACTAAAGGAGCGAAGGCTCGTGGTACCATCACAGAGAGGCACGAAATCACTCTCCAGGACATTTTCATTCTCTGCTCTATGCTGTTGGAAGGATCTTCCTGCCTTCATCCGGAATGCAGAATCCCCTGGCAATATTCAAAAGACAGCTGAAAACTCATCTCTTTCGTGAGAACTTCACCTCATCTTAAATAAAAAAAAAATCCTATCCTTTCATTACCTATGCTTTCATTTCTTTTAATCCCTCTCTATTGTAGTTTATGATACTTTGAGCAATGACTGAAACTTGTATTGTGAGCACTTCTTGTGTCTATTTGCCTCGTCATGACGACTCACTTGTTGTATCCCTCACATGTAAGTCGCTTTGGATAAAAGCGTCTGCCAAATGAATAAATGTAAATGTAAGTGTAAATTTTCAGGACAAGAACAAAAATAACCAATAAGCTGGATATAAGTAAGCAATAAGGTGTGAGAAGCTGTGCTGTATTGTGAATAAGTCACGGCTGAAGGGGTTGCCACGAGTACCTTATTACTTTTATAAAACGGTTACCACACAATACAAATATTAAAGCCAAAAATATGTATCAATGCAACTTTCATAAAGTAAACTTTCACTAAAAGCCTTCCTTCCACTGGAAAAAAATAGTCCCTGACCATGAACAGAAGTTACATTATTATGCCAATAGATGGCGGCAAAGACTGTCTTTATGAGTGTGTCAGTCAGTAGTGAAGACTTTTACATTGAAAAGACTGAATTGTTGTAAACACGGAACAAGACACAACTGACAAATGCTTTGACTAGCGCTGTCAGTCATGGTAAAGCCCCTTATCTGTTAAAAGGACAAGATAATACATCGGACATTTAAACAGATTTTTCATTATGAAAATAGGACTGACCTGAAGGAAAATGCTAAATCTGAATGCAGGTAATAAACTCGCTCACTCTATCCCTTTGTCACAATACTCTTCTACATAATACAGTAAGCTTCAATGAACAATATCAACTGAGAACATACAGTTTACGTTGTTAAGAGTGGTTGCTAAGTGTGTTGTGTAGTGATACACAGAACCGTTGGGTGAAGCTGTCATGAATTTGGCCTCTGTGGCTCCCTACGATCACCACCAGAGGGGTCCCTCACCTGAGTACTAGCTCTATCGTGGACTTCATTTCACATAACCTCGTACCTGGTCCTGATTACCCACACACCTGATCCTCATCTCATGGACTATCAAAGAACCACTCTCACTCTCACCCATTGTGAAGTCTTGTTTTGCCCCGGCTGACATTACTGAACGTTTTTCCCTGTGATCTGTATTCTTGTGTTTAGCCTTGGACTGTTTATTCTCATCATGATTGTTTGCTGCCTACCCTGTTGATTCTCTGCCTGGATATCTAGATTCACTACGCCTTGTCTGCTGCCTGCCCTGACCCTTTGCCTGTCCCTGTTTACGATTCTGCTCTGTCTTGGACATTGTTATTGCTGGTTATTGACCTCTGCCTGTTTGACTATGATTGTTTAATAAAGATGCACATAGATCCTATCATGTCTGACTCCCCATTACAGAAGCGGTCATAGCCGTGTTTTATCGTGAATAAAACACAGCTATTGACCAATCAGCATTAAGGACTGGAACTGACAGTTGAAATAAAAATAACTGTTAATAGTTGAACATACTCTTGTGTTATAACCAGGGCTTGACATTAACTTTTTTGCTAACCAGCCACTGTGGCCAGTGGTTTTCCAAAGTTACTAGCCACTCAGCATTTTCACTGGCCACAATTTTGCTGTTGGGAAATTACATTGTATATGATTAAAGTTCAATTTGGTATGCTAAAATTACTTGATTTTGAGTCATTTTACTTGATTAGCTAGATTTAAAACCCTTTCAAACTTTCAAATGCAGATTGACCACCTAAATCAAGACTAGGCCTACATCGTATATCAGCTGGTATGGTTGGCAAGGGGTGGGTGATCATAATATGATAAATTTTATAATTGTATAAGTTATATTTGTTAGGCTATAAAGAACAAAGAAGCAAATTAAAAATACAATAGTAAATTAAATAGCCTAAACTCTTTTTTTCAGGTACAGTAGGTTTATTTAACATTTATTTAACATCTTTTGTTGTTTGATTAACATTAATGACACAGATATTTACTTTGGGCTGCTGAATGCATGTACGTAATATACTGACACAGATCGTTTTTACCGTTTTTACGTACACTTAAGCCATAACTGACTGTATCCATGCGAGATACTCCACACAATGGGCATTTTGACATCTGTGTGTGCGTGTATTTGACTATTCATGCGCAAGAAGATCTGATCACAAGAGAGAGGGAGAGAGAGAGAGAGCGCTTCTGTTGTATCATTCAGCGTGATTCTGCCGATCCCGCCTTCACTAACTGCAAGTTAATCTATAAAGAATTGTGATCGGATTGTAATTTTGTGCTACGATGAGTTTAGCTACCTTTCATTTGACTGTAGGCTGAAATTATATTCAACCCGCCAAAGTGGCTAGTGGGAGTGGCTGTCTTACCCACCACAGCTGAAATTTACCCGCATTTGGCGGGTTGGCGGGAGTTAATGTCAAGCCCTGGTTATAATTTATTTTTTCTTTTTGTATATATAAATACTAAGCTATTAAATCTACATGCTTTTTTCCAATATCACTACAAAGGTATAACATGATTTGCATTGTGAATGTTTTGTTCCTTTGTACTTTTACACACAACTTTGATTTTACCTGAAGGGAAATGTTGTATAACCATTTTATGACATTCTATGGCTGTTTAAAAGAAGACTTAACTTTTGTTACTTTACTTAAAGCAGTCAAAAACCACTTATAAATATTATGACCACATTGTAAAGTGTTTTTGGTATTAAAAGACTTTGTTTTTGTCACTTGACTGTAAACAATGTAAATACAGTAAAAAGACCACTCATAAGATGTAGTATGCATACTGTATACTGTGTATACTAGTATACTGTGCAGATCTTAAAGAAACAATGTCAAGATATGAGACTTGGAAAAGGAAAAGATATGAAACTATGGACTATATAATCCATTATAACTTAAGTGGATTCACTTATGTTCATTGTGTGTTACAAATCATCATACTCTTAATAGCTATAACCACAAATTGGTAAGTATTATTACTGTTGTTATGATTATTCATGAGATGATACAACACATTATAGAGTTGTTTATAAGGCATTATGTGTGCATTGTAATGCATTATGATGCATTGTAAATGCAGGTTTAATCTGGTGTTATAATGCATTGTACTCTTAACAGTTATAACCACATAAAGGTAAATATTATAATGTATTGTAACTGTTCTTATGATTATTTATCAGATGATACAACACATTATACGATTGTTTATAAGGCATTATACATGTATTATAATGCATTATAAATACAGGCTTCATATAAAATGTTGCCAAAAACGGTCATAAAAACAGGTTAAAATATGTTAAAGGGATAGTTCATCCTCGTGTTGTTCCAAACCTGTATGAGTTTCTTTTTTCTATCGAACATAAAAGAAGATATTTTGAAGATTGTTGGTAACCAAACTGTTTTGGTGCCCACTGACATTAATTGTATGAATGAAACAACAACAACAAACACATAAAACAATATCTCAGAATATCTTCTTTTACATTCAACAGAAGAAAGTCATATTTGGAATGACATGAGCTGTTGCCCCTTTTGATAGCATTTTTCTATTCAAAAATGTTTTTGTCTCTCAATGCTGGGTGCTTAGTTTCAAGATGCCGAAGCAATTTTGAGGGCTTAATCGACTCATTAGTTAATTTATCTCCACATATAATACACATTTTGAGGTTTGGAGCATGTAAATTGCCAGTAGAGATTTTTTTTTTTTTTTTTTAGATAAGAATCATCATATTTTCAGTTAAATGCTTTTTTTTTTTTATCAGCTGTCTCTGCATTGTCACCATCGTTTGGTCATTTCTTACCTCCTCCACTAAAGAAATTCATGCTATTATTAGCTGAACCTAATAATTATGGAAACAAAGATTTCTTGTGCCATATGTAAACTTGAATAGTGTCTCTTAATGGGGAAATGCACAATAAATAATACAGTGGCATCGCATTTAGCCTAGACATTTTTTCATTCTTGCAACCCAGTAGAAACATTTCCATGCCCCAGAACTGGGTGGTGACCCGGAGGCTGGGGACCTTTGGCTTATATCAATTAATGTCTGATTCAGTTCTATTGACACAAACCACAGAAACCAACAGAATAATGTACATATTTGACAGAATCAGATTCATTACCTCTGATCTTCTCCAGTGTCTCGAGCTGCTTTAAGACAAAAAAACAAACTCTGATTAATTCTACTCTCATAATGAATCACACTGTAAATGTAAAAGGACAAACACTGAACTGTCTGATATTACCAGTCATTCTTTAGAAAATACGAATGTCATTTCCACAATTACAAATGTGTCACATGTAGTGCTTGTGAACTGTCGTCCATTAGTTCACTGTTTCCCACATTTACACAGTAACTTTGAGCACTTTATCTGTCTAGTTGTGACGATGTGACGAGTTTCTGACAGAACATTGAGATCATGCTGACTTTCTCTTACTGCAGTAATGAAATACTGTGATACTCACTTTGCTCTCTGCGTCTGTACACGAGTAAACAGGCATCTGAACTCCTGTGAAGAAACAAACACTTTAAGATCTGTTCAGATATGAGCTCACAAAAACAATCATATCTGTCTTGAACAAAGTCACAGAAGCTGCTGATCAGAAAACAACACTGATACCTGAGTTTAGAGTCCTTTCTGAAGTCACTGTTCAAAGAACTCTTTCAAGAAAAAATAACATGAGATGTGAGTAATTATATAAACACACTTATTAAATTGCACATACACTATTTCAATTACACAATAAAGTATGTGCATCATTTACACACACACACATATATATATACCTCTAATACACCGCAGTCATTAAATCGACGCCAGATTTCATCTTCACATTTGATGTCTGCATTATAACGTCCACAATCATAGTTTACTACGACATAGAGCTCATACTTGTGGGAAAAAACCTGTAACAGAAGGAGGAATAATGTTCATTATGTTAGTTATATTTTTACATCATGCAATACTTAATTATTTTCTCTTCTTCATCCTAAATCCCACCAATCAGATCTTCTGGGCCACTTTTTCAAGCTGGCAGTTATTAAGAATCTCATTAAGAAGCCACAACTAGATCTTCCATTGATTGTTTAAAATACCAGACAAAGATTTGTCCGCTCAATTGACCCTTCGCAGGGAGTTTGATAGACAAGCGATCTAACCTAATTAGAATGCTGAATCCGCTATTTTGTCCAACAAAGCAGTCAGGAGTTAGAAGATTAACCTCGGTGGACTTAAACTTGAAAAATGGTGTGTATTGATGTCTTTCCGTGTTTGAAACAACATTCCTTCTCATGTTCATTCATGTTTATTTGATGCTATAAATGAAATAGTAGGAAGAGATGATCGGTTCACGAGCCTCTTGATCTGAGGCGCTACAGCGATCTGTCACAACACATTAAAGAGCCACAAAACGGTTTTTATTTTTTGAATTTCTTAAAAAAACTACACGGTTTGAAAGCTGAGACTTTGTTTAATATCATAAGTAACCTGCTCTGTCTTGTCTGTCGACATGTTGTCAGTGTCCTCTTTGCTCCGCGGCTTGTCGGACAAAGCAACAGTAACTAAGGGGGGCGGGCCTTTGCGAAAGGTCAATTGTGCTCCTTCCTGTAAAAAAAGATATCTATGAAAAATTTCAGTCAGGATTCAGGCCTCATCATAGCACAGAAACTGCGCTCGTTAAAATTACAAATGACTTACTTCTAGCTTCTGACCAAGGCTGTATCTCAATACTAGTGTTACTTGATCTCAGTGCTGCGTTCGACACTATAGATCATAAAATACTCCTAGATCGACTACAAAATTACACTGGTATTCAGGGGAAACGGTGAAAAAATCTGAGATAACGTCAGTAAATTACGGAGTGCTGCAAGGATCTGTGTTAGGCCCTCTGCTATTTTCAATATACATGGTGTCATTTGGAAATATTATAAGAAAACATGGAATTAGTTTCCACTGCTATGCCGATGATACTCCAGATGAAATCTCTAAATTATCCATTGTTAAAGATATAAAATGTTGGATGATCAGCAATTTTATCATCTCTTCACTGGTTACCTATTAAGTTCCGTATCGATTATAAAGTACTGCTAATGACCTATAAGGCTCTAAATGGTTTAGCTCCTGTGTACTTAACCGATCTTCTATCGCCCTACAATCCTTCACGCTCTTTAAGATCACAAAACTCTGGACTTCTGGTTGTACCTAGGATATCTAAGTCCTCTAAAGGAGGAAGAGCGTTTTCACATTTGGCTCCTAAACTCTGGAATAGCCTTCCTGATAATGTTCGGGGCTCAGACTCGCTCACCCAGTTTAAATCTAGATTAAAGATGCATCCACATAATGCATCTCATAACCTCATAAACTCTAGTTATATCAGATAAAATGCACAAGATTAACTTTGCCAAATGGTATGAACAGCAGCTATGCCCAATTTTCTATATATTATAATTATGTTCAAAACTTGTAATAATTACTTCAATGAGCTCATTGTTTGTTCCTAAATTTGATACGTGATGTTAGCTAACTCCATAATTTGTATTTAGAACTGTACATTTCTGACATAATGACATTATTTGTAAACAGTCACCTCTGATAACAAATTACCTTATATTGCATCTAAAGTAAAATTTACATCATTCCAAGATGGCCGCACGTATGTGTCTGCGTTCGCTTGTTTAAGTCGTTTAAGTTTACCAAAATTGTTAGTGGTGTGTTTATGCCACTTTTTTATTTTTGGTTTTTATTAATTAACTGGAAACAATCCCATGTTGTAAAAATGTGAGCTTTTATACTGATATGCCTACTCTGCTCCATGGTATGGGAGATGCCGTTGGTTGGTGTGGGCAGCGGGCCTTCTGCTGTTGAATGGGAGGGACGCGCACCTGCACTTTGTCTATGGGCTTTGTGTGCTGAGGCCGCTACGGAGCAGATTGGGGAGCCATTCATGTTTGGTGTGGATGGCATGTCGTCTGTTGGGTATGAGAGACACACACCTGGGCTGTGTCTGTGGGCTTCATGTGCTGGGACCGCTGTGGAACGGACCGGTGATTTGGCTGTGTCGCTGAGAGGCTTTGAGTTTTCCTTTTGGTGCTCCATTTGGACGCGAGATCCACCACAAAGGATGTTCTGCCCCGGAGGACATGGAAAACTGACCCATTATGCTACATCTATTTGTGGCAAAAATAGTCTGAGCTGTGGCGTGGTGAAGAGAAAGTGGTTTGTGCTTTTGCTACTGCTTTCAGGTAACATTCATCCTAACCCAGGCCCAGAGTTGGCTCAGCTTCAAACACCAGAGGAACCTAAATCAAGTAAGGGTATACGATTTTTCCATCTTAATGTGAGAAGTTTGGTAAATAAGGTGAATGCAGTACGAATCTGGGCAGATTCAACCGATGCTGTTATCATAATTCTCATAGAGACTTGGCTGAAAAAATCAATTACAGATGATATGGTGTGTATTAATGGATATAATTTTTTTAGAGCTGACCGTAGTAAAAAATGAGGAGGGGTTGCAGTTTATACTAAAGTAAATATGAATTGTATTTGCAGTGAGTTGGTTAGTATTTCAAAATGTTCTTTTTAAGCAAAGAAATGTGGCCTGCTACAAAGCAAAGAAAACAAATAGTGATGAGGACTGGTCCAATTATAGATTATTATGAAATAAGAGTACAAAATTGATAAAAAAGTTCGAAGAGTCAGTATTATCTTAATCTGATTAACAATAACATGACCGATGCTTCTAAATTTTGGAAACTACCAAAATCTCTTGTAGGGTCAAATAAATCTACTGATCTTCCAAAAGTTTTAAAAGTGGACCAAAGATTAATTACAGACAAGGTTAATAATGTTGATATGTTTAATAATCATTTTATTTCAGCTAGTCTGATAACAGATACCAGTCATTCATTTGTCATTCATTTTGGCAAACAGGGAATTGATGAGCCGAGAAACTATAGTGAATCATATTTATTTTCCTTTACCCCTATATTGCTCACCCAAGTTCATAAGTTCATGGAGGAGATCCCTGTGATTTGAATAATTATTGCCCTATTTCTAAACAACCGGTTTTAGCAAAGGTTTTTGAATCTATAGTAAATGATCAAATGAAAGAATACCTAGTTAGTAATAATATTTTAAATGCATTTCAGTCAGGATTTACAGCAGTCCATAGTACGACAACAGCTACTACACTAATTACTAATGATTTAATTACTGCTCTCGATGAGAGACAGCATTGTGTGGCCTTGTTTGTTGATTTGACAAAAGCGTTTAAATTAGTGGATCATGCCTTACTGTTACAGAGGATTAAAATTATAGGTCTCTGTAATTTGGCCTTGAGTTGGTTTAAAAACTGTTTATCTCATAGTACTCAACGTGTTGCAGTAGATAATTACATTTCATCCGTATTAACAGTCAAGAAGGGTGTCCCACAAGGTTCTTTACTGGCACCATTTCTTTTTTCTATTTTTATTAATGAATTTGGACAGGGAAAAAATCTGCAAAGTTACTTTTTTTATGCTGACGATACAATTATTTATTCAGCCGTATCCTCTTTGTCATAAGCTATTGAAATTCTCCAGGTTTCTTTTAATACTTTTCAGCATAATTTATTAAAATTGAAATTAGATTTAAATGCAAATAAAACTAAGTATATTATTTTTTCACGTAGTCATTCAATGACCACTGTTCCATCTATCCTTACTATTGATGACGTGCATATAGAAAGAGTAACAACTTACAAATATCTAGGAATATGGATAGACGAGAGGTTGGCATTTGATGTTCATATTGATAACTTAGTGAAAAGACTAAAACCTTTCAAGGGGTGCATGTGTATGCAAAGACTACAAAATCGTATCATTTGACAAACTGTAAAATATAACAAGTTGAGAGAGCCCTCTGCTACGAACAATAAAATGCTGATCAAAATCATTCTATAGATGTTGGTAGTGTGCAAAGCTACATCTGATGACAATAAAATCTTTCTGTAGGCCTGTGCCTTCTCCATTGTGTCAGTATCAAATATAGGAGTGATGCTACCATAAAAGGAGAGAATATAAATACAAAATATTGTACTCGACATTAAGCCTTGATTTGTGCTTGTCCTTTGGACAACTAAACTGGTCATTTACTTGTCAGAGTAAAAAAGTAAATTGTCTGGGAAAAAAAATAGGATTTTTGTGTGTGTTGTAATATAATTTATTCTGAAACAAGCAACATTCTCATCAGTGTTTTATCAGCAGTGACATATTTAAATCTGCATATTTATGTTATTTACTCTGGGGGTATTTTAGTAACCTTTATAAAGGGCAACCCCCCCACCCCCAATCTAATTAAATGTATGTTTTATCTTTTATTTCAAATTCTTACATTTGATATATATCAATATTGAATTTTTATTGCAACATGACAACTGAGTTTCTTTGTGTGAGCAGAGCTCATTTGTTTTGAATTCTCCTCAAGAGGTTATTGGCTATCACCGCCAGTGCATTACTAGTAACCACTATAAATCGCCACTTGAGCTAAATTAAATTCTTGCGTTTTGGTTGTTATTGACATTTTAATCAAGCTACTTATCTGGTCAGGCAAGTATAATGCTCTTTCACTTCAAAAAAATCCACTTGTCCCGCAGTCCTGGACAAGCGTATGTCGAGCCCTCGTAAGCCTATGTGCCGGGGCTCAACCCTGGATGGCCCCAGCCCAATTAAACCCTTGTTGGGTTTTTCTCTTTCGGCAAAAAAAGTTTTTCCTTTGGAGATAGAAAGAAAATTATACAGAGTACATTTTTACCTATTTTGGCGATATTATTTGTATGCATGCGTCTATATATTTACTGAGAAGACGAGATTGTATTTATCATGCTGCATTGCATTTTGTAACAAATGCTTGCTCATGTACTCATCATTGTTTGTTGTATTACTATGTAGGTTGGACCTCCTTATATCAAAGGAGGAAATCACATATATTAATATATATTGTAAAGGCATTGCTGGGTATGCCTCCAAATTACATTACTATTACTATTCTTTTATGCTTGTGTAAAAAGAACTATAGCACCAGATCGTCAATTGGAATTAAATTAGAGGTACCTAGGCTACAGAACATGGAAAATCTGCTTTCTCTTACTGTGCTGCTGTTTTAATTCATTTGTTGATTTATGATTAATATTTTTAGCTTTGTCTGTTCAGAATTTGTTTTGTGTGTTACATGTTTATTTGAAACTTTAGTATGGCCATCTCGGCCAGGACTCCCTTGTAGGAACTGTGGACGAACCAGACAAATGAATCATTCAGATGATTCTTTCAAAACATAATTCTAATTCAGAATCGAAATTCCGGCTCCAGCCATCTACAGGAAAATCCTTGCTTAATTACTTTTATAACCCCCATGCTTCCTGGCAGAAGTGATAAACTCAGACATTTGTGACACCAACTGGTCACCTAGAAGATAAAGAGTCTTTGATCACCAGATCTAAAGAGACAATACAGGCCCCTTTTTCTGGGGCCTGTTTAAGGGACCTAAAACTTCACAGAAAAAACAACCAAGACTGTTCTACAACTAAAACTGCATCAAAATTGTTCCAAACAATTTTAAATGGACTTATCAAACATCTTTTAACTGCATACATTTTACATCATGTGTCCACAAATACTACCTGTAACCAGTTTTGCTTTAGAACACCCACAATTCATGTAAATGTGATAACTCTTGAATGACTGACTGAAAGTATGCCTTATTTGGAATGGATTTAATTCTTTTCCTCTTCTCTAAATCCTGGCTTGAATGAAATCTGTTTAAAATGTATCATATTCCATTTAATAGAAATGGTGTTTAAATGGTACTCTCTGCTAAAACAGAGACGGGAAGTAACACCTATGTAGGATTAGGGGCAGAGAAAAGCCCTTTTGAAACAGGATGATATCTGATTGGCCAAAACTCCTCTCAGAGGTGTGACAAACACCTAAGTTTAAATAGTCATATCACAAGTGAACTAGACAAGAGAACCAAGACAAAGACAAGAGAACTAGAAGAAAGAACCGGTCAGCAGAGACCAGAGTAAGCAGAACAACTAGAACTACAGAGTGAACTAGAAGAACAGACAAGCAGCTCATTCAAGACATCCAACTTTCACTCACTTTTCTTTTCTTTTACTTAATTTTCTTTTCCGCTGAAAGTCTTGTGTTCTAAGTTTTGCCGCAAAGTTCAACCAACGACTTTTGCTGCTTCAACTTTAACTCCAGCGACAAAGAGACTTCCTTTCATCTTTCCAGCAAGCTCAAACGTGATTGGGTTTTACCAAACACAACACGGATCTTTAAGACCCTGCGACAAATCATCGACTTGGAAAACCCTTCTCTGCACACCGACGAGAAGATTCACATTTAAAGTCGACTCAAGCAAGTACCTCCAGATTGAACTGGTGCATTGAAATTAATTATTCATGGTTCGTTCAGGTCTTTGAAGTGCATATTTTGCTAGGAATTCTGTTCCTCATATCACTCTCTCTTAAAACTCTTTCTCTCTCATTTCCTTTCTTACTGCAACGCGTATGAATGAATGTGTGTGTGTGTGTGTGTGTGTGTGTTTATGTTAGATTAGTTTGTGTTAGAATAAATAAAGTCTCTTGTAGATTTTATGAAGAAATGTGTCTTGTATTATGTGCTTCTAAATTTTAATGTCTGAAACTGTTGATCTTAAAGTTACCGTGCTCTAATCAGTGTTTTCACGATTGTTGGATATTCATATCTGCTACAAGAGCTTTTTACGGCTCGAGCAAAGGAACGCTGGACAACTCATTTGCTCGGTCGTAAACTAAACAACTCTTTATAATTCCCTATAAATTATTTCATTTGAGCTAATTTTACTTCCTAGGGTGTGTTCCCTACACCCTGGAAGAAGATATTTCTTTTACTCTCAATGGGACCTTCCTGGAAAAATAAAGGTTAAATAAAAAAACAAATAAAATAAAATTGTAATGTAGACACATGCATTTTCTGTAAAATTGCTTTGAAAAGCTATGTATTGTGAAAAGTGCTATAAAAAATTTGAACTGATTAATTTATTAATAACAGCACAAATGGGTTGAAAACAGCAGTATTTGAATTCAATTACAGCATTTGACTTCAGCAAGAAATGGAAATGTAATAAATTTGAGATGAGCTTGGATTTACAAATAAGACTATAATCATAAATGTCAGTGTGTGTCTGTAAATAATTAAAAAATTAAACTAGCATATTATTTCAGTACCTTGATATGAGGACAAAAGATTGCTTCCTGGTCATTTTTACTTGTCATCTCAGATCTCTTCAACTCAACAATCATGTGTTTTGGAAACTTCATTAAAGTTTTCTGTGGAGACAATATTAATGTATTAGTGCATCATGGATGAATTGTGCTGCTTTTCATCACACAATACTTTCAGCATTTGTGGAAAATGTCACAGTAAACAAATAAGTGATTTTGCAGATTTCAGGGTTTTTTTTTTATTGTTTTCAGAATGATAATTTCTCTGTTAAATGAGGATCACAATTCCACACTTATCTGACTTGAAGATCTAATGAACACCATAAAAGATACTTACAGTTTCCATGACTGTCATTTTTCCACAGTGAACATCGTGCCACTGATACTCTCCACGTTTTTCATCAATACATGCCTGTATAGAGCCTTCCTAAAATTTAAAAAACAGAAAACAATGGTAAATGGAAAAAACATTTAGGATGAAAAGGCAAAATAAAAATGCTCCTGGTCAATTTGGCCTGGTATCATGGCGGAATAGCTTCCACTGTAAAGCTCATGTCTCCCAAAGTGTTAACCAGACCCGCAGCTCTGCTATGAGAAGCAGCAACGGGCTGGTAACTGCAGAGGAGACTCGTACCTCTGTGAAGGAGAGTTATAACCGCAATGGCAACAGTGACATACTCTAACAGTAAGAGCATGCACCATCCACGAGCACTCTCTCAGCATGCTCTTTGCCCAGACATGTGACACAGCAATTGTGGCCATCAGATGAAGCCAGGTAATGACAGCATCCAGAAACACATGGACTGAAAGACATCTTTAAGAAGATGCTCGCCGCCCGTGCAAATCGCACTGGCTAATATCCATTGGCTTGTTTAGTTACCACTTGAAAGTCATTGATCTTCCAGGCAATACCCCAATCCTCATTACATCAATATCGCCTTAACTTTGAATGTGACTGACTCAATGGAAACAATAGTTAGAAGCTTAGCCTCTATTGTATCCATTAGTTTTCTTCACTCTCTATTTTTATTATTCTTCCTAAATGGGAGTCTATGGCAGCCCAATGAACGAAACATGAGAAAATTAGAAAATTTGGCACAATTGTAGAGATGGTAATGAATAGTGATTTTTCCAATTTTATAGTCTGTAGGACCAACTCTATAGTGCCACGACCAGTTTAAAAATTCACTTTTGGAAAGGGTTATAATTTTTGAACCCTTTGGTCTAGAAAAATTAAATTCAAGATTCCTCTCTTCATGTTGATCACATTCAACATTTTACATTAAAACTATGCCCATTACATTAGTGGCCATTTTTAAAAGTGCAGTATTCAGTTGTTGTTGTTGTTAGGGGCTAAGCCCCTTCTGTATCTGTTAGTTAGGGGCCAAGCACCAAAGGTGCTATAGCCCCTATTGTAATTGTTAGTTTTCTTATTATTATTGTTCTTCCTCTTGAATGGGAGTCTATGGCATGATGAAAATAATGAAATTTGGCACACTTGTAGTGATGGTAATATCTAGAAATCTGACCAATTTTGGAGTCTCTAGGACCAACTCTATAGCGCCACCACCAGTTCAAAAATTTACTATTCTAAATGTTATAACCTTTGAACCATTTGCTCTAGAAAAATGTAGTACATCTGGTTTGTCTCTTCATGCTGATGTTTTTCAACATCTTACATTAAGTCTCCGCCCATTACAGTAGCGGCCATTTTGAAAAGTACAGTATTCTGTTTTTTCGCTACTCCTCCTTAAAATTTTGTACAAATTTTTATCAGATGATATTTGGACTGAGCCACACAGAAATGACTGAACAGATTTTTTTTATTTATCTTTGTTCAAAAGTTATGATGTCATGAAGGTAACGAGGTCGACCTGAAATTGGTATAGAGGCTGTATCTCGACCAAACTTTGAGCAATCGAAACAAAAATTGGTACACTTGATCAAGACCATGACCTGAGGGTTCATGCCAAATTTGGGAACAGCGCCACCTACAGGTCATGAGATCTGAAAAATGGCTATTTTGGCCAATAACTTTTGAACAGTTTGTCAAAAAATCAAGATCTTTTGTCAACATTGGATGAACTGTGTGTCCTCCATCTTGAATTTTGTCATAATTTGAAATATCTTTTAAACAATTTAACATATCTTCACCGAAATTGGTATGTACCAGCACCAGAAGGTCCTGAAGGTACCTGAGAAGTTTGAACACAGCGCCACCTAGTGTTCCACAGACATAACGATTTTTGCAAAAATGCTTATAACTTTTGAAAACATTATCCAAAATTTGTATGCTTATGTAATTTTATTCCCTGGCTTATGCCAATTCCGACAATGTGTCATTTGTCATTTTCCTTAAATGTACCTGTCTGCCATATTGAAATAATGAAAAACAGGTTTTTTTAGTTAATTTAGATTCTCTGCTTATTTCTATTTTCTTCATTCACTATAATTTGTATTTTATTTGTACGCATTGTTATTTAGAATAACAGCCATTTTTGCTGTTTGTTGGTGTTATTGCTCTTTATTTTCACTTAAGTGCTGTGTTGTTCCTGCATTCCTATCTACTCCTCTCCAAATACTCCTCTCTCTGTCTCTGTGGGTCTTTGGAATTGTCAGTCAGCAGTTAACAAAGCTGACTTCATTTCAGCCATTGCTACTAATTCTACTCTCAATATCTTGGGCTTGACTGAGACCTGGATTCATCCAGAGGACTCAGCAACCCCTCTAACAGCTTCACTTTCTCTCATACCCCTCGCCAGTCTGGAAGGGGAGGGGGCACAGGTCTTCTCATTTCTGACAATTGAAAATACTCAACTCACTCTTCTCTATGCAACAACAATTCAATTGAGTTTCATGCTATTACAATCTCAAATCCTGCCAAAATTCATATTGTAGTAATAACTGGGTACCTTTGTAGAGGAACTGGACATGCTGCTGTCTTCATTCCCAGAGGATATCACCCCACTTGTATTTTTTGGCGATTTCAACATTCATCTAGAGAAGCCTTATGCTTCAGACTTCCTCTCTCTTGTAGCCTCATTTGATCTCAATCGGCTCATCTCCACAAGTACCCACAAATCTGGCAACCAGCTTGACCTCATTTACACACGCAACTGCGTCACTGACAACATTTTGATAAAACCTATGCACATTTCTGTCATTTCTTCATTAATTTTAATCTACAACTCCCTATTTGTTCACCACCAACCCCTCTACCAGTTACCTTCAGACGAAACCTGCGCTTTCTTTCTCCTTCTCATCTTTCTGTTTATGTCATCCTCCCTTCCCTCACCCACACAACACTCATCTCTGAGTGTGAATACAGCAACGGACACTTGTCATCCTAACTTCTTCTTGCACTTACACACATTATCAACACATCTCTCCACACAGGCATTTTCCCAACTGCATTCAAGCAGACTCGGGTAACCCCACTGCTTTAAAGGTGCCCTAGAATTGAAAATTTAATTTACCTTGGCATAGTTAAATAATTAGAGTTTTGTAAATGGAAATGACATACAGTGAGTCTCAAACACCATTGTTTCCTCCTTCTTATGTAAATTTGATTTTTGCAAAAGACCTCTGAAGAACAGGCGAATCTCATCATAACACAGACTGTGACGCAACAGTCAGGATCATTAATATGTACGCCCCCAACTTTTGCATATACCAGCCCATGTTCAAGGCATTAGACAAGCCAGTATTAACGTCTGGAGCTGCACAGCCGAATCAACAAACTTTATGCAGGTAAGCAAGCAAGGACAATAGCGAAAAATGGCAGATGGAGCAATAATAACTGACATGATCCATGATATCATGATATTTTTAGTGATATTTGTAAATTGTCTTTCTAAATGTTTCATTAGCATGTTGCTAATGTACTGTTAAATGTGGTTAAAGTTACCATTGTTTCTTACTGTATTCACGGAGACCAGAGTCATGTCGTTATTTTCATTTTTAAACACTTGCAGTCTGTATAATTCATAAACACAACTTCATTCTTTATAAATCTCTCCAACAGTGTGTAATGTTAGCTTTAGCCACGGAGCACTATCAAACTCATTCAGAATCAAATAAACATCCAAATAAACACTATACTTACATGATCTGATATGCTGCATGACGAACACTTTGTAAAGATCCATTTTGAGGGTTATATTAGCTGTGTGAACTTTGTTTATGCAATGTATTATAGAGTCGTGAGCTTGGGGGTGGGGAGCGCGAGCATTTAAGGGGAACACGCACTGAATCGGTGCATTTTTAATTATGCTCCAAAATAGGCAGTTAAAAAACTGAATAATAAAAATCTCACAGGAAGGTCTTTCAGGGTTGCCAGGAGAGGGGAGGTATCCAAAGCTCATCAACTGACCACAGGGGTTCCTCAGGGTTCCGTGCTTGGACCCCTCCTCTTCTCCATTTACACTACATCACTTGGTTCCATCATACAGTCACGTGGTTTCTCCTACCATTGCTATGCTGATAAAATGCAGCTCTTCTATTAATTTCATCCAGATGATCCCATAGTAGCTGCACGAATCTCAAGCTGTCTGGTGGACATCTCGGTATGGTTGAAAGAACATCATCTGCAGCTCAACATGGCAAAGACTGAGCTTCTCGTCTTCTCTGCCAATCAGACTCTGCAGCACAATTTCAACATCCAGTTAGGCACATCTTCAATTACCCCATCAAATTTGGCCAGAAATCTTGGAGTAATCCTTGATTACCAACTGACCTTCAAAGACCACATTGCGAAGACAGCTCTGTCATGCAGATTTGCACTATACAACATCAGGAAAATCAGGCCCTTTCTAACAGAACATGCAACACAACTTCTGGTCCAGGCCCTGGTCATTTCTAGGCTTGATTACTGTAATGCTCTTCTGGCTGGACTGCCATCATGCACAATCAAGCCTCTACAAATGATTCAGAACGCTGCAGCACGTCTCGTCTTTAATGAGCCCAAAAGAGCCCACGTCACGCCTGTCTTCATCTCTCTGCACTGGCTACCACTTGCTGCTCACATCAAATTCAAGGCGTTGATGCTTGCTTACAGATCTGCCACAGGCTCTGCACCCTCCTACTTCCACTCACTCTTACGAGTCTACACTCCTACCAGAAGCCTGGGATCACTAAAGGAGCGAAGGCTCGTGGTACCATCACAGAGAGGCACGAAATCAGAACATTCTCGTTCACTGTTCCTTGCTGGTGGAATGATCTTCCTGCCTTCATCTGGAAAGATACTATTGGAAGTGATCACTACCCAATAATGACATCAATTAGTGTAAATACAATAAGAAGAGAAGCGAGTAAAGGAAATATTGGTAAATGGAAGTATGATAAAGCGAATTGGGAAGAATTTATGAGTATGAGTGAAGAGGGATTAAAGAATATTATAATAGAATCAGATAGATCGATTGAGATGATCAGTTATGAAATAGTTAATGCAATACAAATAGCAGCAAATAAGTATATACCAAAGAGTAAAGGGAGAAGAAAAAATAAGATAGTTCCATGGTGGAATGAAGAGTGTACAAGTGCTATAAGAAGGAAAAGGAAAGCATTTAGGAGAGTGAGGACAACGCATAATGATCAAGATTTAATAGATTATAAACAAGCACAAGCAGATGTAAGAAAGGACAGTAAGGAAAGCCAAGAAAGTGCGCTGGATGTCATACTGTAATGAAATAAGGAAGAATACACCAGTAGAAGAGGTATGGGGCATGATTAAGAAAATGAAAGTGATTCAAAAGAATAATGGATACCCAGTTTTAAGTATGTAACATTTTATAATAGAATATGGGTGGAAGGTACAGTTCCTCAAAGTTGGAAAGAAGCATTAATTATACCTATTAAAAAGCCTGGAAAAGATACAAGTAATCCTATAAATTATCGTCCAATAGCTCTAACCTCTCATTTATGCAAGGTGATGGAGAGAATGATAACTGATCGATTGACATATCATTTAGAAAAAGGGAACTGGTTCTCTCCTTATCAAAGTGGGTTTAGGTGTGGAAGACACCTTTGGATCCAATAGTATTGTTAGAAGATGAAATAAGAAAGGCATTTATAAATAAGGAAAGTGTCATTGCAGTTTTTTTTTCGATATAGAAAAGGCATATGACATGTTATGGAAGGAGGGATTATTAATAAAGTTAGAAAAAATGAGTATTAAAGGAAGAATGTATAATTGGATTAAAAAGTTTTTAATTGGAAGAAGTATTAGGGTGAAGGTAGGTGGAGCTATATCCTCTAGTGGTGTGCTTGATAATGGAACACCCCAGGGCATAAGTCCACTTTTATTTATCATTATGATTAATGATGTTTTCTCAAGGATGCATACAAGTTTGGGGAAATCATTGTTTGTTGATGATGGAGCTCTCTGGTATAAAGGAAAGAATATAGAGTATAATATAAAAAAAATTCAAAGTGCGTTAAATGAAGTAGAAAAGTGGTCAAGGGAAAATGGATTTAAGTTTTCAGCGGAAAAGACAAAAATAATACTTTTTACAAATATGAAGAGGAATGTGAATGTTTAAGTTAAAATTATATAAACAAGAGCTAAAATGTGAATATATAGTAAGATTTCTAGGGGTATGGTTTGATTGCAGATTAATCTGGAAAGAGCATATAGAAAAGATTGTGGGAAGATGCAAGCGAGTAGTGAATGTAATGAGATGTATTTCGGGACAGGAATGGGGAGCAGATAGATTGGCTTTAAAAACCATATATATATCCATGATAAGATCTATACTGGACTATGGTTGTTTAGTATATGGTTCTGCAAATAAATCTCATTTAATTAAACTGGATAGAATTCAGTCACAAGCTCTAAGAATTTGTTGCGGGGCATGTCTAACTTCACCAGTTTCAGCTCTTCAGGTAGAGATGGGTGAAATGCCTCTGCAGATAAGACAACAATTAATGATATCTTATTGGGCAAATCTAAGAGGCCAGAGTGAGAATCATCCTACAAAAAAGGTACTGAGGCCTAGTTGGGAATATGAGAAGAAAGAGTGTAATAGTTTTGGATGGAGTGTGGGGAAATTAGTAAGAGATATGGGATTGGAAGAGGTTGGATATGCTCCAATTATTCTTTTATCTCCAGTGCCAATGTGTATTATGCCCCAACCAGAAGTTGATTTAAGCTTATTAGAAAGAAGACAAAAGGAAGGACCTTAAGAAACAGAGGTATATAATGTAAGGGAGTATGTGGAGTCAAGATATGGGGAATATATGCACATTTTCACAGATGCTTCAAAAGATCCAAAAACAGGTCATGTGGGTTCTGCATTCATAATTCAAAGTTAAAAGTGTATAAGAACAATATTGAACCATTTATCAGTGTATACAGGAGAGATGTTTGCAATAATTATGGCAATAAATTGGATTAGTGAAGTTAAAATATGCAAGGCAATTATATGTTCAGATTCTAGCCCAGCTCTAATAAGTCTGAATGAGCAGAAGTCAGAAACAAGACAAGACTTGGTAATAGAGATTACTCAAGAATGATAATTACTTAAGCAAAATAATATAAAAGTAGAGATTTTGTAGGCTCATATTGGGTTGAGAGGAAATGAAAAGGCAGATGTTTTAGCGAAAAAGGCCATAGAATGAGAAGTGATTGATATACAGATTCCTTTTAGTAGGTCAGAAATTAAATCAATGATCAAAAATATTCTGAAAATATGGCAACATCAATGGGACTCAGATATAAAACGTAGACATTTGTTTCAAATTCAGTTAATCAGTTACTAGATTAAGATTGGGGCATACAAGATTGAACAGTACTATGAACTTAATAAGCAAAAATCCAACAGGTCTATGTGAGGTACACTGTTAAAAAATTACTGTAAATTTTACAGTAAAATACTGGCAGCAGTGACAAAGAATACAGAATAAAGAATATTTACTGTAATCAGAGAATACAGTAAAATTCTGTAAATTAAATTACAGTCACATTACCGTAAATTTTACAGTAACTGGCTGGCAACCCTGCTGCCAGTATTTTACTGTAAAATTTACAGTAATTTATATATTTTGTATACTGCATTTTTACAAAAATATATTGTATACTGCATTTTTAATATATTGTATACTGCATTTAACATTTCTTTAAATAGCAAATACACACATTCAAGTAGTTTACAGTGAAAAATAAATAGCAAATAAAGAAGTATGTAAAATGCAGTATACAATATATTTTCCCTATTGCTGACTTAATAACTGCATAAGCTTTAAACATTTTTTAACTGCATAAAGTGTTGTATAATGCATAACTTAATTCACCCCCCCCAAAAAAACTTTGACGCTTCTTAATCTTGAAAAACAGGTCAAAATGTAAATGTACATGAAAAATGTACATGAAAAATGCCATAAAAAGTGTATTATTTTGAACTCATTTTTTATTTAGAAAAATTATTTTATTTTTTAAATGGACATAAAATTTTGCCATGAAAATGTTTTTAAATTACTTATTGGCCATCATGGCCCTTCACACAAAGAAATATGCAAACTGCGTTATGACCAACATGGTCATATAAAAACATTTCTACAACCAGAACATTTTCATCACTTCATGAACAGACCAACATGGCCAAACAAAGTCCAACAAACTTTCGATCAAAAAGGAACAATTCTGCTCCAGATGATGTTCCATCCCAGGATTCAAAGAGTGGCTAGAAATATTGAAAAGAACAAAGAGGACAATACATTAGATATATATTATATATTTGTTTATATTACAAAACACATATAATACTTTCAGAGACAGATAGAGGGATGACAGGTACAGTCAGAGACAGACAGCGATGAGAGATACAGTCAGAGACAGATAGAAGGATGACATACAGTCAGAGACAGATAGTGATGAGAGATACAGTCAGAGACAGATAGAAGGATGACATACAGTCAGAGACAGATAGAGAGATGAGAGATACAGTCAGAGACAGATAGAGGGATGAGAGATACAGTCAGAGACAGATAGAGAGATGACATACAGTCAGAGACAGATAGTGATGAGAGATACAGTCAGAGACAGATAGAGAGATGACATACAGTCAGAGACAGATAGCGATGAGAGATACAGTCAGAGACAGATAGAGGGATGAGAGATACAGTCTGTGACAGATAGAGGGATGACAGATGCAGTCAGAGACAGATAGAGAGATGAGAGATACAGTCAGATACAGTCAGAGAGATGAGAGATACAGTCAGAGACAGATAGAGAGATGAGAGATACAGTCAGATACAGTCAGATACAGATAGAGGGATGACATACAGTCAGAGACAGATAGAGAGAGATGAGAGATACAGTCAGAGAGATGAGAGATACAGTCAGAGACAGATAGAGAGATGAGAGATACAGTCAGATACAGTCAGATACAGATAGAGGGATGACATACAGTCAGAGACAGATAGAGAGAGATGAGAGATACAGTCAGAGAGATGACAGATTCAGTCAGAGACAGATAGAGGGATGACATACAGTCAGAGACCGATAGAGAGAGATGAGAGATACAGTCAGAGAGATGACAGATACAGTCAGAGACAGATTGAGAGATGAGAGATACAGTCAGAGAGAGATATAGAATATTAAAAGTAGCCTATATAATAAAAGTAAAAATAGATCTTGTGTGTTTCTTACATGTGGGTTGACCGCAACCCGTTTCTTCTGAACCGTCTGGCCTGTTGTTTTAGATGGCACATTTCTTTTCTTTGTTCGTTGTCTTTGTTCCTCTCGCGGATAAATACCTACAAAGTGGCTAAAGGGTCAGGAAACAGACAATATGTAATTCAGATTGGTTTTAGCTTTTGAGGCATGTAATCATGTTTTTGAAATTGTACCATGTGGACCTCCCAGAAAGTTTTAGATGTCCCACTAATCAAAACACTTTATTTAACTCATTAGTTTGCCAGCGTCAAATAGGGAGACATCTAAAACATTCACCCTAAAAAATAAATTTCTACTCTAGTTGAGAAACATTGTGTTAAAGGCCTCAATAGATATAAAATACACATCTAAAAGGCAAGTTCACGATGATCAGTTTGTTCAAATGTCAACAAACACACATATCTGTAAATAGCACATTTCATTTCAAGTTAAAAAAAGATTTGGTTTTGCTATGGTAATAAATTAACTATACAAGGCAAACTTTATATCAAACAGAGATTAAAGTGTTCGAATTACCTTAAGTTAGCAAATGTCCACATCACATTCGTTAAGTTTACAGCTTAGAGCATCACCAATTTACGTGACACATCCTCCGTGAGCGTCCTGATCGCGTCGCGAGGCTTTTTCGTTTCGGCCCGTGTTAACAGATGACTGTCTACCTGTACAAATGTGATTTACGCCATAAAATAATCACGAGCGAGTACGCTGATCAACACGAAGTTCCCGTGAATTCCAACTGTTTGTAATTATTAATTTTCGGCCCATAGCCGCTATACTATAGCGCCGGGAGCGTTATAGCATGAGATCCTACCGCAACTGCGCTGAGGTAAACCCCACGCAAGTCTGCTTCGCGCCCCACAGACGGAGGATGCGTCAGTATGAATACCAGTATGAATCGCGAATGTAGATACATATATAGATACCAAAGACAGAGGGGGAAAATGAAATAAGTCACTTACCACAGTTGTAAATCACTCATCACTCCTCTTGCTGCTACCCGAATCTCGACCGTTGGAGATCCCACAATGCCTCTGTATATTTGAAATTTACAGCAATATTCTGTAAATTTGATTCAAACCGCCATGCCCCCGGAATGCATTGCAGTTTACAGCAATATGCTGTATTATTAAAATACAGCCAGCGGCTGTAAAATATTGCTGTAATTTTTACAGCAATTCATTACAGTGTATGTGGTGTTAATGAAACAGTTGAACATGTAATAATGCATTGTAGGAGATATATTGTTGAAAGGAATGAATTGAAGTATGAACTAATGAATAAGAGTGAGCAGTTTACGATAATAAATTTATTAAATCCAGGTAGAAATATAATGCCAGTAATGTTAAAATTTTTGGGAAGTACTGGTTTATACAAGCGTATATAAGTAGTTTTTATTTATTTATTTATTGTGTGGACGGAGGAGCAGAACACGTAGCGCCGGATGAAACTCTATGAAGCATCTATGTGGGTATAAAGAAGAATAAAGGGTGATTGTATTGGTAGTTTGAGCAAGAAATCATAGGGAGAGTGTCAGTGGTCCATTTGTGCAATAGGTGGCGGTAATGCACTTAAATGTCTGCGATCCGCCGCAAAGCAAGGAAAAGAAGAAGAAGAACCAGCTCGGGAATCAAAGTTGTTTTACGAATTAAATGTCATGAAAATGTTTGAACAGTCTTGGTGAATTATTGGTGAGACTACAGAGCTCTCATTAAGAGCTAAATTTAATAAATAATTCGAAGTGATGGCGGTTAAACTGGTTATATTCTCTGTGTCTGTTTGGCGCGGCTGTGCATTATCGCACTCCATGTGCTGTAAAGACAGTGCCTGCGTCTTAATGTGCATACTATCCGTCCTAAATAGTAGTTTGTGTGACATTAGTAATATTCAGTACTATTTAGAGTGGATAGTATGCACATTGGGATGTATAGAGTGTTTTTAGCGACGTGCTGGGGACATGATCAGCTGGCAGCTCCCTTAAAGCCCTGTTCACACCGCCAGCGACACGCAGTGACAAAGCGACAGGATCCCATTCATTTCAATGGAGCGCTGGCGACTTCTGGCGACAAGAGCGACAGTGACCGTTGGCGACAGAATGTAGGGGTGTTAAGCGACGGGAGACACGCGACAAAAGTTCAGATATTTCAACTTTATGCAAATCAGGAGCGAATTTTGCGAGCGACAACCAATAGGAGTGAAGGCTCTCTGGAGCTCACGTCACCGTCTCAGTGCAGGCAAGACAGACAGGAATAGTTCCGGAGCGATTTCACTGTTTTATATGATTTGGCTGTACCTACATGGATATAATAAAATGATGCATGGAAAAGAAACTGTCGGCAGTTTTGTGAGTTTGATTCATACATTGATAGTTTGTGTGTTGTTAATTATATGATGCTGTGAGCAGTTTAGCACTGCTGCAGTTCATATTACTGTTTCCCCTGCATTGTGTTGATAATTAGGGACAAGTAAATTGATTATCTGTCAAATTCAAATGACGTTTAAGTATTTTTGACAGTATGAGTGAGTTTAATTTGTTGATAAAACGATCATTAATCTAGTTAATGATTTAATGCACTGAGCTCTATAGTCACAACACTCTACAACAGCAGAATGTTACTTTTAATTATTTTAAACCTAATTCCTAGTCAAATTAAAATGATTTCTTAGTTATATATATATATATATATATATATATATATAATCATTTGTGATTGCATTTTCTATAGATATGATCAGACGTGCAGTCTACCGATGATATTATAGCGACAGCACTAGGAACGCCCACAAGCGACTTCACAGTAGGAGACTAGCGACATGCAGCGAAAAAGTCACTGGCGGTGTGAACGGGGCTTCAGGCAAGCCTGATCCTCTGATTCATGGACCTCTCGCACCCTGGATATTTTTGGATATAAACACTTCAGTCTCTCACTCATGTTTTCCTGTCGTCATCATCTTAAAGTATGTATTATGCACAGTATTATTGTGCTGTTGCAACATTAATGCAAAGACTGATAGTTGTGTACAGTGTGGTGTTGGAAATTAATTATGTCTTAGTTTAATCATTTTAATCGATCAGGATTAGTTATAATAACATATACTTGAATGTAGGATGTAATGCCATACGGAAGCTCTAAACGGCCATGGACTATTATTTTTTTCTATCTTGTTTTGTCGTGATCACGACTTAAAAGTTGTTTTCTCGTCATCTCGACATAAAAGTTGATTCTGAAACACACTGTACCTGGATAGACATGATTTTGACCACTTCATTAAGTTTTGTTTTGTAGAAAGCCTTTCTTTAAAGTGAATTTCATTTTGTAAAAATTGTATCTTAATTTTAATAAATTTTTAATCAACCAGTTGTCTGGATTTAATAAATAAGAAGCAAATATAGCAGACCATATAATCATGACATGGAGGCGCGGGCGCGATCACTGGCGAGTGAACTGGAGCGCGTCTTATAGGCTAAATGAACCGAAACTCAGCGGCTGCTTGCCTCACATACATGAGAAATATATCTATAGAAAGCGTGAAATGTCTACTTTTAAACTAAATAATAATAATTTATGGCAAGCTTTGAGTGCCCTTTATGAGTGCTATAGATATTACGTAAACGCTCATTATTATGGTTTATTCTCTCCAGTATTTAAGAAATTAAATTAATTTAAATGTGATTAGTCAACTATTGGCTTAAATGAACTACTACTAGTCGACTTGAAATAACTTATTTCACATATTTTCGATCCAGTATGTCACAAGAGTAGTTATATGCTGCACCTCTGTCAAAATGATGGATCGTGACCTTTGACCTTTCTGACCCCTGTGACCCTTGGGGCCACCCACAACGTTCCCCTCCCCCACGGACCACCCACGAAGTTTTCCCATCCCCCTACCATGGTTGACCGTAGTATCACCCCAATGACCTTTGACATTGTTGGTGATCCTCCGGGGCCCGATATGACCTTTGTCCACATATTTTGAATAGCGATGGTGCCCTGTGAACCTCTGGACATCTTCTGGGTGATCAAATGGCAGACGGATGATTTTAAGGCTTTTTGAACTCTGACACGCCATATTTGAGGATCACATGTGCATCGCACATGTGTGGGAGAACACATCTATATAAATAGACACTGCAGCATTCTGTGTAGACAGAAAAAGAGTTGTGAAACATGGCTGGATTATACTCACCTAAAACCCCCGAGAGAGAATGGGATGAAGAGATGATGAAAAGTCTGACTCTGGCTCCGAGAAAAGAGCGCTGGCATGTCTATTTGACAAACTTTCTCCACGAGAATAAGGAGTATGCGAGAGACGAAATTACGTTGAATAGTAACCGTGTATTTGGTTACATATTCCATAAACCGTCGCGAGTCGTGACGCTCTACACCACTGACAGTCCCGGTGAATTTATACCGGGAAGAGACCCCTGTCTGGTATTTCCTGATAAGGACTGGACTTTATTCTACACCTGTGTCTGGAAAGATCTGAATGACAGTAGAGAAGAACCTTTGTACATCTCAGAGTGGGATGGGGTGACACCTAATCATCACTACCGAGTGGTCGGTGATCACTCTAAAAAGAAGTCTGATGAGTGCGTTTACATATTCTGCTGCAAAGACAAGACGAAGCTCAGCGATCGCTCAGGATTCATCCTACAAAATGAGCATCACGCTGTGTACGAAATGCGTTTTTTGTTCAAGTGGAGCGATCGGGATCTGCTGAGTTGTCTTTTTTCAATCATAAACAAAATGTTCAAATGGTGTGACATGCGTGATGGATACAATAAAGTTAAACTGCAGCTGTTCCACCCTGAGAGATGCGCACACAGCAGTACATACTCTTTACCGTCCCCGCCCATTCACTACGCCCATAAAGCAAGTGGTAAGCCAACCCCACCCCACACAACATCTTTATAAGCCATGTCTCAAGACGGTGCTCACGGGCGCAGCTACAGCGTCTCTTTCAACCCTGGGGTTGACCCACCTGATGACAACGCTACTGATACTATTCTGACGAGTGAACCTGGGACATCTGATACCGATAAATTATGGTTGGATAAATTCTGCAAAGAACTTGGATATCGCAACCTGAGTTTCCTAACTGGTCTGTCTGACACAGACTCAACCGAAAAAGTGGTCGATGCCCCAGACGGATGCTTCACCGACCTCGGATTCAAAATCATAAAAACTCTGATTGCTGTACTTCTGCAACATCTCATCAGCGATAAGCAAAAGGATGAATGTGAAGGCTGTGCGATAAATCATCCGAGTCAACTGCAACATTCCTGCCTGTTTGAACCACCAGCATACTTTTTCGACACCCACTTTGACAATCTGCCCCAAAAACTGTTTAAACCTGATCTTCGGACCGTTATAGCCTATGCCCTACGCAGGTGCAGGTTAAAGTCTCATCCTCAGCGAATTCAAGGAACAGCCGGAGCTATTCTGCATGAATTAAAAGACAAACCATTCATCACTGCAAAGCTACAAGAAATCAGAGACAAACTTCTGGACAAATCCTTTGAGAAAGTTGTGCACGACACCGTCGATCTCTGGCAAGGTTTCTCAATTGTGAATGGAGAGTAACCAAGCATCCCCCAGCATGGGTGCAGCATGCAGCCAAATGAACATCATAGAATTTTTGTTTAAAGGTCATTACAAAAAGCAGATGATCACAATGCTGAAAAAGATCATCGAAGATGCATCCTACGCAGATAGTGATGGCGATGACGACGAATGTACAGATGACCCCAAACGTGTGAGAAATCTCAAGAAACAGATGCGTCTTGTAAGAGGACTGGCTGAATCGTGGGTTGAATTGGTCGACATTTGCGTTGAAGGGACCGAGCCGTATAGTGTAACGATAAGAAAAGTTCTGGATGTGATGTGCGATTCCCCCGCAGACTTTCGTATTGCTGACATCATATGTATCTGTACATATGTATCGGATGTTTGTGTGTCACTGCATTCAAAAGGTGTCATTGCACGCTTCACGATCAATGATATTATTGAAACAACGGTCGGTTATATCCTAGACCACGATATTAAGGGCTGCAGAGAATTTCTATACTTTCTAGAGAACCACTAATGGTATTTGATTCATTTTTACTTAGTATGTAACACAGTTTTAATTACTTAGAGCATGCTGTCATTATGTATCCTGTTTAAAATATTTTCTTTTACCATCTGTAACGTCATCATATTGTTTTCAATAAAAGATTGACTCACTCTGCTTGTATGACTTATTCTTTTGTGCATGTTGAAAACGACAACATGTCGGAGCTTATGAAAAAAGCTTATTACACGCCGTCCAACCCCGGTTCTTTAGGTGGTAAAAAACGATTGAAAGACTCGGTCTTAAAGGATAGTGGAGTACGTCTAACCGATAAAGAAGTTTCGGATTGGTTGGCAGGGGAGGATGCTTACACATTACACAGAGCCGCTCCTATAAAATACAAACGCAATAGAGTCGTCGTGTACGGAGTAGATACCCAGTTCCAAGCGGATCTCGTTGACATGTTGGCCTATTCCAAGGACAATGATAATAATACATATCTGCTAACGTGCATCGACGTATTTAGCAAGTATGCATGGGCTCGCGTGTTAAAGAATAAGAGCGGGGTCGAAGTAACTAAAGCGTTTTCATCTATACTCCAAGATGGCCGCGTACCTCAGAAATTGCAGACGGACCAGGGAAAGGAATTTTTCAACAAACATTTTCAAGATGTGATGAAAAAGCATGATATTAATCATTTTGCAACGGCTACTGATTTGAAAGCCAGCGTCGTGGAACGATTTAATAGAACACTAAAAAGTCGAATGTGGCGATTTTTAACAGCTACAAATTCCCGGCGTTACATAGATGTTTTACAAGATATTTTGCAGGGCTACAACACCAGTTATCACCGCAGTATTAGGATGAGACCGGTAGACGTCAAAATCTGTATGGAGATATAAAGAAGAATCAAAAAGCTGTATTTAAATATAAAGTCGGAGACATAGTTCGAATTTCTAAAGTGAGAGGACCGTTCACCAAAGGATATGAACAGAACTACACAGAAGAATTTTTCACTATAGCCGCATGTATTTCGCGCCAACCACCCGTCTACAGACTGTCTGATTATGACGGGGAGGTCATCGACGGAGTTTTTTATGAAAAAGAGTTACAAAAAATAATTGTGAGCAAAAACAAAACTTTTAAGGTGGAAAAGATTTTAGGGCAGAACAACAGGGGAGATCCACGCTTGTTTTAGTGAAATGGTTAGGATGGCCGGCAAAATTTAATAGTTATGTAAACAAAAAAACTCTGGTGGACTTGCAATCGCCTTAAAACACTTGAACGCATACAGGATAAGATCATTTGAGTAAACGGGGTACCATGGGCGACAACGGATTCTATGTTACGCTGCCGTGCAACGCTTCTTTGTCGGTTTATCCGGAAAATCGTATCTCTAGTTATAGAACAAGGTTAGCAAGTTCTATTAACTTGAAAGGTAAATGGGAGGTCGCACTCGTTGAAATTGAATATCCTAGAAGTTGGTACTCCTTTAATGATGAAGATGGAATTTTCTCCCTAAACACCTCACCCGCACCAGTCCCAAAACATACACAACCTAGACCTGACGTTGCACCATTTAAAGAATTATCAGGGTTTTCTGTATCGAGGAAGGTACAAATAGACGGTGGGTACTACGCAAACGTTCGTGATGTGGTCCATGCGATAACTAATGTTCTTGTACCAACGGCTGTATTGACTCACGATCCTTTAAAAAACAAAGTGTATCTGGTTGCGAGACCTAACGTCTCAGTACCCTTCTCTGGGAAACTCGCCACTATTTTAGGAATGAATCCGGATGATGCTATCGGCTGTTCTGCCTACCATAAAGATGCTGATTTTATGAGGAGTCAAACTACATACGCTCCTCATCAAGCTGATATCAACGCGGGTTTCTATACTATGTGTGTTTACACCGACATTATCCAATATCAATCGGTCGGTGATTCGTATGTCCCCCTTTTGAGATGCGTACATATAACCGGTGAAAACAATGATATCGTCAGTGTTAGATACGACAAACCGCATTACGCATCGGTCAACAAGGAGCTCATCACAGATATCACCATCGAACTGAAGGACGACCAAAACCGTAAAAGTCAAAAGGCAAAGTCGTTGTAAAACTACACTTTAAACCATCTAAACATTCCATTTTTTAAAAATGACGTATTACAACCCCCGCGGGATGGACGCTACAGAATATGTTAACTATTACCAAAATCAGGCCGGTGGTGGTCTACCAGGATATTTAGGGGGTAGTGTTATGTACGGGGCGGGGTTAGGGGGGTTGTTTAGAGGGCTGTTTAGGATGGCCATACCACTGTTGAAAAGGGGATTCAGTATCGCTAAACCCCACCTAAAATCAGCTGCTAAAAATATAGTATCGTCTTCTCAAACGCGTTGTCAAGAACTTATAGCGATAACGCTAAATCTCAAGACGGTTCAGGTCTGATGGTCATGGCTCGTAAGAGAATGTTTAAACCGCCGGGTATAAGAAGGCGGGGTCATTCGAAAAAGAAAACAAAGCACGGACCCAAGAAACATTCACTCGCACGCAGAAAGCGTAAGAAGACTGTAAAGCGAAACATATCGGTTAAGAGAGCCGTAAAAACCATATTCTAGCATGGCATTACTCCACCGCATGTCGGGAGAGTGTATCAAGTCCGAGTTGGACTTATTTACGCTTCCTCTGACGCAGACGGTGATTGAGAAAAACGGTTATTTAGAAGTACCTCCTTTATCGGCTATATTGGACTCTTCACCTTTGGAGTTTTTTATAGCAAAGTACCCCATAGATCGAGTTTGTCTAAAAAACTTCTCCATACCAGCGGGGTCCCGTGTTTCAAATCAAGAAAATTTGTTTTTAGGAACACTGCCAAAATCTATCGTCCTGGCTATGGTCGATAATAATGCATTCACAGGGGCCTACAATAAAAACCCTTTCGTGTTCAAACATTACAATTTGGAGTTCCTAGCAGTCTACGTCGATGGGCAGCAATTTCCCGCCAAGCCTCTACAACCAAATTTTGAATCAGGGGCTGCGGTACGAGAATTTTATCAACTGGCTATGGCATCTGGAAGACATCTTAAAAACCAAGCGCTCTCTATCGACAGGAATGCCTTTCTGAATGGATACACCCTTTATGCCTTCAACCTCACACCTGACGAAGAGTGCGGTCAGCACATATCGCTCATCAAGTCTGGCAACATCAGACTCGAGGCCCGCTTCAGACAACCGTTACCGCATACTATTAATTTATTAGTCTACGCTGTATTCGATAGTATCATTGAGGTCTCTAACCGCAGACAGGTCCTGGTCGATTACTATTGAAATGAACACCATACAGCTCACCAGTATCATGGCCAAAATTTCATGCAACGTTCATTTTCTTGGGGTGCTCCCAAGTGATCAACTACCTGAAACGCCGTTAAGGAACTCACCATCCGCTGCAATAATTAACACTCACCCCGCACTGCTGCCGGGTGAACACTGGTTGGCTGTTTATTTAGATAGCGGTGGTACCGGGTATTTTTTCGACAGTTTTGGAAATCCACCCGACAGCGACTGCTTTCCAGGGGCCATCAAAAACTTTCTGCTAACCAACGCATCTGAAGTAGTATATTCATCCAGACGAGTCCAGGATTTCACATCGGATACTTGCGGGCAACACTGTTTGTTTTTTCTGTATCATTTGATCAACGGGGCTAGCTATAACGATGTAATGAAGTTGTATAGCGATGATTATATTAAAAATGATAAAATGGTAACGTACTTTGTGAAAAGATTAAAACCAAATGAGTGTAATGAAAAATTCTCATGTATTCAGTGTGTGCAAACGTGTAATACTCATTTGAACCATGTTTGAGTTTTGAATTTGCATTGATTATAAATAAAGACTTAAAACTGAAATCTTAATTGTTTTTATTTAAAATTTTAAGCAGACAGAGCATATACACAACATTTCATGATTCGAATATTAACAAACAAGACATTTCAAAATTCTAACCATTGAGTTCGATCGACAGACGGCGACTACGCACTCTTTTTCTTCTTGGTTTTTTAGAAACCGTTTCACGCTCTGCTGTAACAATATCAGAAGGACTTCCATATTCCGGGGTAGCAGTGCCATGTCTCTTTAAAGAATTAATTGTCTGTCTAACAATATGATTCGGCACAGTAGAAAACGGGATGTTTAATTCGGCAAACGCGTGTATAAACTCCGACCATCCTGGGGGTCTTCTGTCATCCCTGACCTTTTGTGGTGCAGTGAAATTTTTTATCAAATCGACCATGTGCGACGTCATCCGTACCTCCGTCATCTTCAACAGCAGTGTGGGGTTGATCGTCTTTATGGTCAGGTTCAGAATTCGGTAGCGACAACGTTAAAACGTTACTCTCCCGATCGCCTTGTTTAACAATCGTCAAAAACCTGCTCAGGATGTTCGTGTAGAGTTTGGCCTTTTCGTATTGATTCAAATCAGACCTGAGTAAGATTTTTCTTATGGATGTATCCAGATTGTTCTCTACAACCTGTTGAATATTTTCGCGAACATTCTCATTTTTCAGCTTTTCCAGCTGATGTTGCGGTACTAAACACATTTTCTCAGCATACTCCATCCTCAACCCCGTCTAGATGATATTAAGCTGGAAATAAAGGGTACTGCGACACTAAGGAGCGGTAAAAGAAATCCTCCAGTCTGATTGAAGACTCGCTTCTTGGCAGATAGACCAATTTTTTTATTGGCAACAAATGTAATTTCCTTTTTTCTCCTTTTAAGTTTTTGGTACTGTTGACGGTTTATAGGAATCGTACCATAGAGAATGTTAAGGGCCACTTCGCACAATGTTAAAATGAGTTCGTCGGACGCCGATTGTAAAATAAGCCGTTGTTGTTTAGGCGTAGCTTTATGTATCAGTTTTAACAGCGGTAGATGTTTACAAAGTCTGGCAGACATGATGACCAATCATGTTCTTCTTTTTTTCGGGAGATAAACCACTTGGCTGTCGGAAAGCAAACCGGTTCTTAGGCGGTATTGTTCAGGAGTTTTTGCTTTATAGTTTATCATTAAATATCCAAAAGGCCTGCTGGTAGCATCTTGATAACACTCCATAAAGTATTTTGCATTTCCAGGGTACATTTGACGTCCTAGCACCGCTACTTGATTGGCATCTCGAGGGTTTTTAAACAAAATCATATAATTTGTGTTTAAGCTAATAGTTCTACTGGTTTTGCCTTGAGCAAATAAATTTTGCATGATATAAATAGCGCTGAGATTACGGTGATGTACAAATTGAGTGAAAACCTTTTCGACCTGGTTGTTCCCACCCGCTTCGTTCATTAGATCGTCCAGAATCAAAAGATTTGTTTTGGTCACGGGTAATAAATCATCATCATTGAGACTCTCCGGTAATCCTTCCACAAATTTAATATCATACAATTTCAGTAATTCATCATACAGAGGTTGCCAACAACTGTAAATATATACAATGTTTTCAATTTTTTTAGAAATCAATTTCATCCCATTTTCCAGCAGACTTTTTACAAAATAACTCTTCCCCGAATTTGAAGGTCCACTGATTACGGCGGAGAATGGATGCTGAAGTCTGAAATCAAAATCAGAAGCATCCCGTAGTCCCCTGTGTAGCGTCGAATCAGTAGCCATAAGGAAGAGTGGTGAAATCGGACAAAAGCCGACGTTTATTATACACCACCTTAAACCTTTTAACGACTGATTTGTTGTGCAATGTGAGAGTCTTTTTATTCCTCACAATGTTTTCGGTGTGGGCCAGGATGCATTGCGTGGTGTCACAGGCAGTCACATAGCTGTCAACCAGACCAATAAGACTCTCCAACCGAATAGCTTGGGAATTTTTAGTGTTGAGCATTATACCCTTTGCCTTCATGCATACTTTACCTTTGGCGGTGCGATACCCATAAGATTTTGGCCCGCTAGAGCAAAATTCCTTAATATAATCTCCGTCGTCTAACTCATTTGTCAGCTCTCCCAAATGATCCCCCAGAGTTGGGTCCCAGTCGCCCTCCCTTGATACAAAAATAACGCTGTCCGTGTCTGAGTATAACAAACGGTCACCGAGTTTGTCCATGAGTTCGTACAACTCCAAGCGTGCGTGAGTTGTAGTAAACGCACCGACAAACACATTAATGTCACGAGTCTCCCGAACTTCATCTTTTGCGGAGCGATGCTGGACAAGAGCCACGTCATCCGAGACGAATGTGAAATATGACAGACTGTCTGTTTCACCAAAAACAATTCTGGTGAAATGCTCGGGGTCTTTCACAAGAGTAGTCTGAGGTAGATTCTCCCTCATAGAGAACCATCCCCAAAGACTATTCAACAATAACTTGTTGATAGACCTCTAAGCGGGGTTGTGGGAGATCTTTTCAGGGTCGAGACAAATACCCTCTTTCTCATAATACCCACGTATGTAAGACTCTTTGTCAGCATTGGTGACAACGTTTGATGGGTAACCGGATGCCTGCTGTTTCAAACGTAAAAAAGTCTTTACGTAATCACGAAACAATGTATCCGACCTTTGTGGAAAATGCCAAACTTCATCGATCTTGGCTACCACGTAACCATTCTCTATGGTTTTTAAAAGTTCGAGACTGACCCAGCAGCCCGTGAGCGCCCTCTCTTCATCCGTATGGCTACAGTTCGTTGTCTGGTTTTGAACGTGAGCGCATGTACGGCATAATGGAAACATCAGTTTTCCGCCGCATCGGTAAGGGAGAACAGGGTGCAGTAATTTGCGGGGCGGATAAACTGTAGCTCTGATAAGACCGTAATAATTTTCAATCGGTTCAAAATCTTTGAAAATGATTTGGGGGTGACCGATCGGATAGGTTTTCCTAGCCTGACAGAAAGGATATAAGCTTGTAAAATCTACGTAACTTATTTTCTCACTATCGGCCGTTTTGTGATAGAGTTTATAAGCATTAGTACGTCCCCCAAACAACGCGTCTCTCGGTCTCAGTCTCTCAGGGGCTGAATAAGTACTCATAAATTCCATCACAGAAGGGTCGGTCCGCTTCATCTTTTCCCATTCACACTCCCAAAGAACTTCAATTTGCAAACTGTACGCATTCCGCAGAATATCAACCTTATCGTCAAATTGACTCCTGAGAACCCCATAGGGCACTCCTGACATGGGGTGCGTCCGATAGGGTTCAAAACGGCATTCGTGACCATGATGCAAACATCCGTTGTATTCTAGCCCATGTCTTATCCCTGACTTTTCATAGAAACCGTCTAAAAATAAACGACCGATCGACACTTCACCGTGGTTTACGGCATGATGAATATCCACGTCTCGAGTCTTTTTTACATACTCGAGCCATTCAATCGAAGCGTTAGAGTAGGTCTTACTCTGACGGACATAAGCCTTATTGTGCGTCAGTGCCAAAGTATCTCTTTCGAGATAATGTGTTTTGAAGACACCCATACAGCACGATGCTAAAGTAGTAAAGCTGAATGGATCAACTTCGGTACATTCTATGAACGCCTCTCTGTATTTCATGCACGCTTCAGGTAGCAAGACAACATCGTTCACACCGTATTCACACAACTCTTTCCTGAAGTTAAACAATTTACCTGAAACGCCGGTGTACCACGCATCAAACTTTACACGGTCTTTATCAGACATGATTTCATAGTTGTAAAACTTTTTATCAGGGTAATGTCCTATATAATTCTCATTTTCCACCCTATTGAAAAGATGGGGAAAATATCCTTTTTCTGTAGTCGTTAAGTTTAGTGCCGCGGGCATCTTAGACAGTGCCGCTGGTATGAATGCGTAGCTGTCAATGTATCGCTGTGCGAAAGCTTCGTCGTACATGAAGATTAATTTACAACCTTGCATTATGACATCTAACGCAATCCCTGCTTTGCAAAAATACTCCAGAATTAGAAACGAATCAAATCTGGCCGCACAATGAGCTATGAAACAGTATCCTTTGTATCGCGGCTGTCTGAAGTGTGTAATTAACTGTGCTATACAGCCGGGGCCTTCTGCCACAAATTTTTCTCCTTCAAAAGTGATTGCACAAACAAAATTGGCTATATGTTTTCCATTTTGATAACGTGTTTCAAAATCATAGAAAATGTAATTCTTGTTAGGTTCCTTGGGTACTATGGGCTGTATGAAGCAACGGTGTAGCCCGTGATCGTGCAGATCTTCGCCGCAATGGTCGCAACGGTTGGGACTACATTTGTGTTGAGCTCTTGTACCTTGACCTATGACGTTGTATCGTTTGTTACACAGTCTGCAATATTTTATAGAGTCGCACGGTGCTTTTTCCCATACAGGGTGTGTTTTTTTATGGGCATTGTAACAGTAACTCGACTTACAAAATCGCAAACAATCGGGGCAATGCATGTTTCTTTTAGGATGTTTGTAACAATCAGCATCAAAACATACATTGCAGACGTGTTTGCACTGATGATTTCTAGGGTTTGAGTAGCCTTTGAAACAAAATTCGCATACATAGGATGTGCCGATGAATGATGTCAAATTCAGAATCCTATAGTAATGATCATCGTGCAAATAGAGATCACCGTTTTAGGGTGAGCTTCATTGTGATTTTTGTACGTTTCTAACGCACCAGCATTCGTCCTGTAAAAAACAACGATTTTAATGTCTAAAAGACTTTCAAACGAATTTAAATCACCAAAACCAATTTTGTCTTGAATTGAGAAGCCTGCGTCATTGTGGATGGACACAGCCAGTCTTTCTAACTCATTCTCGGGCGCTTGCGAATTGAGGAAACGCGCAAGGCAGATAGAGAAGCATAATTTATTTGATATATTCGTGGGTGAAAATAATGACATCTTTTTGCGTTTGATGACCTGATCAAGCGCTAAATCAGTAAGTTTACGACGACCGCCTCCTTGTCTGTTCATGGCCACGTCAACTTCGACCGCGACTGCATCGTCCGTCAATATCTGTTCATTACTTTGTAAAACTCTCTCAATTTGATCGGTAAATAGATTGACATCGTAATTATTCCGATCTGTTAAAATGGTTTGAATGGGTGATGACAGAGAAGACCCTGTAAGGGACATATTGATCACACTAGCATCACCGCCAATGTCTCTAGCAAATGCCACTATTTCGCTAAAAGCATCGTGTAAAAAAATGTGGTACGACGCTAAATCTGTAGAGTTAATCTCTCTCAGATTCAACGGTCTTCGCAATTGTACGCTATTGAAACGGGGTCTCGGTAATATATGGTAACCATTTACTTCCCCACCCTCACGAATCAAAGTATCAATGTTTGGTTGTGTTAGTCGTGACGTACCTGTGGGGGGTGCTGCATTGCTGGTTGACGGTCGCACCGGAACTGCAGACCGAGCCGTGACAGTAGATGCGTTACCTGTTGATCTGTGACTATTATTCAAAGCCCCGCTGTCTTGTGCGAAACGTATGTTGCATGTGTTTAATAATATCTGTAATCGTTCAGACAAATTAATATCAGGAAATTGGTCAATAGACGATTGCAAATGATCCAAATTAGAAGTTTGTTGTAATGGTACATCATTAAAAGTTGTTTCTACAAAATCTGGATACATATTTTTCAGTTGTTGTAATCTTTCACACAAGAGATGCGGATTTGCATTTTGTATTTCAAGCATGCTCTGTAACAAGTCTGAGAGAGTTTGATCTGGTTGACAGTTGGGTGCTTCAGCTGTGGAAAAAGATTTCTCTGCATCCATTTTTAATCTTTATTTTTAGGCCAAAAATGAAAACATAATATGCAATATCACAAAATTAAAGAAAAAACACAAATAAAGGTACTACAAACAGAAAAATCATGACATGTCTGTTCTGAAAAAGGTACTACAATCAGATGTAGCTAATACATAATCCATCATACATTTCTAACTTGGATGTGCGCAGGTAACCATGGCGCTGAGAAGACTAACGGTTAATTGTCTTTCTCTCAACTGATCATTTAATTCTCTAAGGATACGCTCATGATTCTCTTCGACACATGTCTGCAATCTATGGAGAGATTCCTCTAATGACTGATTCAGCTGATATAAACGGTCTAATATTTCAGGAACCAATGCATTAAGATGCTTCAATCTGTTATGAACTTCAAAAAACGCTGACGCTATTCTGTCACAATTTATTTGAAAGTGGTAATCCAATTTGTTATGAATTGCTAAAAATTCAGAGGCGATTCTGTTTTGATTCTCTTTGAAGTGACCATCCAATCTGATACTAATGTCATCCAATCTGCTATTAAGTTCATCAAAACGCCTATTAATGGCGGATGTACTGTTACATTTCTCTATGGCCTGGTCATCTAATCTTTTAATGATTTCACGACACAGAGTCCGAATATCATCCTGCACATCATTTCTGCTCTCCGTCCCCCGCACTTCTTCTTTTTCAGCTTCTTCTTCTTCCTTCGTCGCTACGTAAAAAGGATACGGCGTCTGCCTGGCTCTCACTGTAGCCTCATCGTATCGATCACTGGTCCATGACAAACGATCCCATTCGACGACCTGTGATTCCGTCCATGTTAAAATATCATCCACGCTGCTGCCGTGTCTATCTGTATAGAATATTTTTAAAAACCATTAAAAAAACTGATTTTCCACATTAATGGTTGTTATGCTGTGGAATACGTTGATAACTATAAGTGTAAATCTGAAAATAAGATAGTCTTACCCTGAGGAGTTTGATGTGAATTAGATCCTATTATGTGTTTCCGTTTCCTCTGAGGTTCAATGATGGATACGTCAGACTCTATGTCAGAATCTGATGTGAGCTTGATTATTTGTTCAGCACAGCCGATGCCTCTATCTGTAAAATAAAAAAATAAAAAAAATAAATAAATAAATAAAACATCAAAAACTAGTACTCGTAGAAATTTCTATAAAATAATAAAATAAAGATAGCCTTACTGTTAATTAGCTTAACCTGAGGAGTTTGGTATGTGGTAGAGTCATCTATGTTTTTCCGTTTCCTGGGAGGTACATTGACGCACACCTCAGACTCTTCGTCTGAATCTGACGTGAGGTCTACCAGTTCAGCAGTACTGATTTGTTCAGCCGGAGATCTCGCTGCCGTGTAAGTAGGCAGGGCGTCTCTTATCCTATCAGCATCGCTGGTGCTAGGACCGTGTTCTTCAAAATCCTGCATCAGATCAATAAACCCTGGTTGTGTCACTAGAAGTGCTATTTCTATAAAAGATAAATATGATTAATATTTTACATTAACATTATATAATATTATTAAAAGACCAAAAAAAAACAAAAAAAACCTGTGTCTGAGACATGTACGTCATCTGGGGTTCCCGTCACTGTAAACAAATAACAAATTGGTAAATTTAATTTTGTATAAATAAATAAAATAAATAAATAAAATATGCACTTACAGAGATTTATGACAGTGAATGCATCCTGTTCAACATTTGATCCTATTAAATATATAAAAAGCCTGTTATGAATTTACACAAATAATAAGATTCATATTCAAACATTACAATTAACAATAAACCAGAATTTATCTCAATTAAAACAATGATTAAACCAGAATTTATCTAAATTAAAACAGAGCAGCAAAAAAGCAGCAGTTTGTCGCCATCTCGTGGTTCAATGTAGAAACAACAATACAGAACCCAAGCATACTTTTAACAGAAGCAAAAATTTTATTAAATGGCTAATATTATGTTTAACATTTACAAAATGAAAAAGGTAAAAAAAAATAGTATGTGAAATATATAACATTTAAAACAGATTAAACCAGAATTTATCTCAATTAAAACAGCGCAGCAAAAAAAAAAAAAAAAAAAAAAAGATCACTAGCAGTTTAAACACAACTGTAAAATCACAGGATCATTAACACCTTGCTTAGCGTGTATGAGAAACTACATGTACAAAGCGTAATCGGAATGAAAAAACTACATTTTATCTCATAGAATTATACGTCGCCATGGTCTACACACGCAGAGTTATGACGTTGCGTTGTCTTGGTTGTCAATAACAACCGGATGGGTAATTCGTGACAAACATAACGATGCAATCTTAACAAGCTAGTCCATAAATATCAACGCATAAAAACAGAAAAGTCAAACAGACAACAAAAAGATGAATAAAGCTTTCGCCAATTATGAAAACAATTATGTTGAGTGAATAACAAACATAGGTCATTAAACAATAATGTTAAGAAAATGTAGATCGTCATTACAGAAAAACAATCTTTCATTTAAATATAGGCTATCGTTAGCTGGTACGTAGTATGACCTAGAAAAATTAATGATAAATCGGTAGAAACTTTTTTTCCTCTTTTCAATGAAATACATCCATGCTTACTAAAACACATGCATTTCAAAAGCCACAGCTTAAATATTAAAAAAGAAACTCACCGATCGTTGTCATCTTTTTCGAGACTGGAGAAAAAGCGGCAGAAGATTTCGTTTAACTCGCAGAAAAGTGTAGCTAAGATATGAAACAGGCCGACTTATATAAAGACAACCCACAGCAGGGGACGGAGGCTTGTTTTGTTTTTCCACGTTGGGGGGTGAGCATGTGTTAAAGAAATTAACTCACCAGATAATTGCTTGCATATCATGTTTAGAATATTGTATAGCGATTTTTTTTTTTTAATTTAAATTACGTTTGATCTACATTGATAGAACCCTATACCATGATATTACTATATGGAAATGTATAACAAGATATGTAGGTTAGAATATAGATGTTAGACAATTGCGTGTGTGTGTGTGTGTGTTTGTGTGTATATATATATATATATATATATATATATATATATATATTTATAGATAGATAGATATTAGAGACTATGTATGTATATATATATATATATATATATATATATTTATAGATAGATAGATATTAGAGACTATGTATGTATATATATATAAATATATATATATATTTATAGATAGATAGATAGATATTAGAGAATATGTATGTATATATATATATATATATAGATAGATAGATAGATATTAGAGAATGTGTGTGTGTGTGTGTGTATATATACACATTTGACTTATTGGGGTAGAAACTGTTTTAAAAAATCTACGTACGAAACATTATATCAAAGTCTAAGAGAGTTTTAAACAGAAAATATACTGAATGTTTTATCATACAGAACTAATTTTTCTTTTTTAGTCAAATAATTTTGAGTTCCATTTTAAAATCTAAAGAGATTGCCATTTTCATCAATAACCAAGAGATGGCACCAGAGCTCTATATATTGTATCTGAAAGACCAGGTGTTTTTTCCATTTTTTCACCCCCGGGGTGAAAAGGAAGAATACAACACCCTAAATGTCAGAGGGCAACCGAAAGACAACAGAAGATGCTTTTGGAAAGGATTTTTTCCATATGTGAAAGGTGACAATCTCCCTGGCAAGATGTTATTTAAACAAACTTTTAAAATACGCGTGACAGCTCTGACACAGATGAGTTTGTATAAGACGACAGACGTAAACATTCCAGAGCATTCTGTTTTGTCTCACACTGCTAATGGTTATTCAGTTTTAATAAAAACTATAAGAGCGTGAGGGACAACATATTAGGTTGTTGGTTTTATTTATCTACTTAGCTTATAGTTTTATATAGAATAAAATCACCAACTGAATTATCCACCACGACTTGCAGAGGTCCATAGCGATCTTATAGCGGGCAGAGTGAATAAAATGGTTAAGTCACATGTGTTTGCTTAGCTCAAACATTGTTTTTACGATCCGAAAAGGCCTCAGGTACCCATAGAATAAATGAAGTATTTAAAAACATATGTTGAGGCGACATATGTTTGCAAAAATTCCAAATGCATCCAGACTTTCGTGGGAAATTAGTCTGTAAACATTTTTCTACCCCATCACCCTCTGCTTTGAGAAAACAGCATTTTTCTCAGGTTTCACATTACGGTCGCTTAGAAGTTACTTGGAGAGAGAGAGAGATTTTTAGACTTCATTGCATTCGTGTTAAGGACATCAAAAAAAAGTAAGGAGTGTTTTTTTCCCCTGCTCTCTGAAAAAACATGAGTTGTTTTATAAATAAATGTTTAATACTGTTTTAGAAGCATGTTTAATTTTATACAATTTATTTATAAACTTTTAAAAGAAGTGAATGTTATTCAATGAACTTTTTGAAATATACTAAATATACTAAACACCATTTATAGTAATCAACTCTTTGAATTACTGTGATGTTGGAGTTTAGGGATAAGTGATAAAAAATAGTCATGTCAATGGAAGGTCTCCACAAAAACATGGACATGTCCACAAAAACCTCTTATGCTTTGACAAAGTTAAAATGAAAATTCAGCTACTTGATGAACATCATTTTGTGTGTTTTATATTTCATAAGCATTTGTAAACCAATTTCATTCGAACATCATTGCACGAGGAAATCTTTTCCTGACTTTATTGTGATGTTTTAAAGTTTTCTGTGAATATTGTAAATACGATTTAAACTTATTACTGTTTTATGGCTCATTCTTTTAACCACTAGCAAACCCATGCAATAAAATTCGACCCCATTTTAAAGCTTGTGACTCAACCGATTTTTTTATTTCATAAAATATACCATGTTTATTCTTTTGTTATTTTGATCCAACTGTTTCTAGATTCGTGTTGCTTATCGTTTGCACAGACAGAGAGATGAGAGCATCATAAAATGACCACAAGCAAGCTGGAATGCGGATGCCATCACATCACACCCTCAAATATGGCGTGTCAGAGTTCAAAAAGCCTTAAAATCATCCGTCTGCCATTTGATCACCCAGAAGATGTCCAGAGGTTCACAGGGCAACATCGCTATTCAAAATATGTGGACAAAGGTCATATCGGGCCCCGGAGGATCACCAACAATGTCAAAGGTCATTGGGGTGATACTACGGTCAACCATGGTAGGGGGATGGGAAAACTTTGTGGGTGGTCCGTGGGGGAGGGGAACGTCGTGGGTGGCCCCAAGGGTCACAGGGGTCAGAAAGGTCAAAGGTCACGATCCATCATTTTGACAGAAGGTGCAGCATATAACTACTCACAAGGGTTTGAGCTTGCGCTCCGCTCCCATGTTCTGACACAAACACAGAGAGAGTATCGTACATTATTATCAGTTTAAAGTTGTATTTGTGTATGACTAACCTGCAGTCAGTGGTGGAAAGAGTACTGAAAATTTGTACTCAAGTACAAGTACTGTTACATTGCTGAAATAATACTCAATTACAAGTAGAAGTACTGGTGTCAAAAAAGTACTCGAGTAAAAGTACAAATTACTTTTCTACAAAACTACTCAAATTAATAACTACTTTTTAGCTGGCGATATTTAATGAATTACCAAACAATATTCAATCAAATCATAGATCTAAGTAGAAAATAGCTACATTTAACAAAGCACTTTCACCTTATTCATGAAGTGCACGAATTACTGGTCACGATACTGGAATTTCTAACTTCAATACAATACCTTGAAAATAATCAATATTCAGTATCATTTTAAATACCATGGGGAAAACCACCACATATTGTATACTGCCATATAGATATTTTAAAATCTAATTTTTATGTCCATCCATTTTGTCAAGGCAATCATTATTTTCAAGCTTCAAAAAGTACAAGACTCGTAACAGTCTCATGTTGTTCCACACTCATAAGACCTCCGTTCATCTTTGGAACACGAATGAATATATTTTTGATGAAATCCAAGATCTTTCTGACCCTCCATAGACAGCAACATTATTACCACATTCCAGGTCCAGAAAGGTAGTAAAGACAATAGTCCATGTGACTGCAGTGGTTCAACCTTAATGTTATGAAGCAATGAGAATACTTTTTGTATTTCAAAAAAAAAAAAAAAAAAAAAAAAAAACGACTTTATTCAATTTCTTCTCTTCCATGTCAGTCTCTGACACTGTTCACTTAGTAAACATAGTGCAGCACTTCCAGGTTCTACGTCAGAACGTCGGCTCATTATTGGCCAGATTCTGCATCAGCATCACACGCATGTGTCGTGGTGCTCACATGAGCAGCATCAGAGAGTGACACGTATAGAGGAAATTGTTGAATAAAGTAGTTAATTTTGTTTTTGCACACAAAAATTATTCTGGTCTCTTTATAACATTAAGTTAGACAGACTATTTTATTTATATGTACAAATCATACAAATGCCCCATTCTGAAACATACATTTACATTGTAAAAAAATTAAAGATCCACTTTTGTTTGTTGAAAGACTTTATAGTGTATTTCACTTACAGCCAATACGATTTCCTGTAGCATTTTCATCGGCCAGGCATGGAAGTGTATGATAAGTGTTGTTAACTTTTGACAATGTTTACTTTAAGAGCACGGAGAGGTTCGCGATTGCACACTACACAGACCGTGCACTCATCTGAGTGAGAGGAGAGGCAGTTCACTGAGAGCTCGCTTTGGCTATTACATGAATGTGCTCTCGCGTTACAATAATGCGCTCTTGACATTTGTAATTAAAATACGCCATTGAAACCCGCGGGTATGATTACATTTATGCGCAATACCTGTAATCCTGCACTGTAACTGAAACGAGTGACAGCAGGAGGAGGCGGGTGTGTGTCAAACTTGCTGTCTGGGAGATGAGAGAATGAGAATTTTCATTGGTCCTTTTACGATCGGATAAATTTATTGGCTACAAATATGCTGGTCAAAGGTTTCAATATTAATTCAAATTGTAGGCGTACTCAGTAACGGAATGTGATTTTACAAGTAGCGAAGTAGATTACTTAGCTTCATTTGTACTTAAGTACAAGTAAAATTACAGATTTAAAAATGTACTCAAAAAAGTACAAAAACCTGAAAAAAACTACTTAATTACAGTAACGTGAGTAGTTGTAATTCGTTACTTCCACCTCTACCTGCAGTATTTCTTTAGAACAAAACTGTGCAGATCTATCATCTCAAGTCACACACCAATCTTCTTCAGCTAGCCTATGTGTCCCACCCCAACACACACCAGAGAAAAAACTTTGCAGGTCATATGGCTGAGAGAGAGCATACTCGGATTCAGTGGGCTTATAATGCCACATTTTATTGTCAGTAAGGGTAAGGGCGTTGTTAAAAAAATGGCATAAGTGGAAAAATTAAATGTATTTTTTCATAAAACGGCAATTTAAAAAATATTATTTCTCACATACGCACACACATGCAGGGCCTTAGAACCCTTTCTCTCTCTCCAAGCCACTCCCTAGCAACCAAACAGACTACCCTAGCAACCGTATAGCAAGACCTATATCTCTGCATTAGAGCATCGTAGGGACATGGCGGTTGGCTTATATTGGCAAGCAGCCTTTAGTGTATCATCATTGGCAGCTGCTAAGCCACTCCCTGGCAACCAAACAGAGTACTCTAGCAACCGTTTAGCAAGACCTATATCTCTGCATCAGAGCATCGTAGAGACATGGCGGTTGGCTCTTTTGACTCATGCTAGCAAACTGGATTTCCAACATGCTAAACATGCTAGCAGTAAATAGCTACATGCTAATAGTGATTAGCTAAGTGCTAAAGTGGGCTAAGAACATGCTAAGAAATCTATATCAACACCATAGTAACCATCTGTGACAATTACCAACCACCTAGTAACATCATAGCAACCACCTAGCAACTGCCTAGCAACCACTCATAACACCCTAGCAACCGCCTAGCAACACCTTAGCAACTGCCCCAAGTACCTTACTAACTGCCTAGCAACCGCCTAGCAACCACCCAGGTTACAATAGCAACCGCCTAGCAACCACCCAGAACACCCTAGCAACCGCCTAGCAACACCGGCTTGAAAAAGCCAACTTACTGATCTTCTATTTAAGATTATTAAGTTGGCTTGAAAAAGCCAACATATTGATATTCTATTTAAGCTTATTATTAAGTTGGCTTGAAAAAGCCAACTTACTGTAATGCTATTTAAACTTATTATTAAGTTGGCTTGAAAAAGCCAACTTACTGAAATGCTTATTAAACTTATTGTTATTAAGTTGGCTTGAAAAAGCCAACTTATTGTAATGCTATTTAAACTTATTAAGTTGGCTTGAAAAAGCCAACATATTGATCTTCTATTTAAGCTTATTAAGTTGGCTTGAAAAAGCCAACATATTGATATTCTATTTAAGCTTATTATTAAGTTGGCTTGAAAAAGCCAACTTATTGTAATGCTTCTTAAAGTTATTATTAAGTTGACTTGAAAAAGCCAACTTACTGAAATGCTATTTAAACTTATTAAGTTGGCTTGAAAAAGCCAACTTACTGTAATGCTATTTAAACTTATTAAGTTGGCTTGAAAAAGCCAACATATTGTTCTTCTATTTAAGCTTATTATTAAGTTGGCTTGAAAAAGCCAACTTATTGTAATGCTATTTAAACTTATTAAGTTGGCTTGAAAAAGCCAACATATTGTTCTTCTATTTAAGCTTATTATTAAGTTGGCTTGAAAAAGCCAACTTATTGTAATGCTTCTTAAAGTTATTATTAAGTTGACTTGAAAAAGCCAACTTACTGAAATGCTTATTAAACTTATTAAGTTGGCTTGAAAAAGCCAACTTACTGTAATGCTATTTAAACTTATTAAGTTGGCTTGAAAAAGCCAACTTACTGTAATGCTATTTAAACTTATTAAGTTGGCTTGAAAAAGCCAACATATTGTTCTTCTATTTAAGCTTATTATTAAGTTGGCTTGAAAAAGCCAACTTATTGTAATGCTATTTAAACTTATTAAGTTGGCTTGAAAAAGCCAACATATTGTTCTTCTATTTAAGCTTATTATTAAGTTGGCTTGAAAAAGCCAACTTACTGTAATTCTTCTTCTTCTTGTTCTTCTATTTAAGCTTATTATTATTCTTCTTAGACTAAATTTCTAATTGCTACTCCTCCTAGACTGTTCAAGCTACAAACACCAAACTCTAATATTTCTAATCTATCTATATATATCTTTCTATCTATCTCTTTCTATGTATATCTTTCTATCTAAATCTATCTATCTATCTATCAAACTAAATCTATCTTTCTATCTAAATCTATCTATCTATCTTTCTATCTATCTATCATCTGACTATTTCTATCTTTCTATCAAACTATATCTATCTTTCTATCTATCTATCTATCTATCTATCTATCTGACTATTTCTATCTTTCTATCTAAATCTATCTATCTTTCTATCAAACTAAATCTATCTTTCTATCTAAATCTATCTATCTATCTTTCTATCTATCTATCATCTGACTATTTCTATCTTTCTATCAAACTATATCTATCTTTCTATCTATCTATCTATCTATCTATCTGACTATTTCTATCTTTCTATCTAAATTTATCTATCTAAATCTATCTATCTATATCTTTCTATCTATATCTGTTTCTGTCTATCTAAATCTATCTATCTTTCTATCAAACTAAATCTATCTATCTATAAAACTATATCTATCTATCTTTCTATCTATCTATCTATCTATCTGACTATTTCTATCTTTCTATCTAAATCTATTTAACTATCTTTCTATCTATCTTTCTATCTAAATCTATCTAAATCTATCTATCTATATCTGTTTCTGTCTATCTATCAAACTCTATCTATCTATCTATCTATCTATCCCATAGCAACCACCCAGAACAACCTAGCAACCGCATAGCAGCCAACCAGAACACCATGGCAACCACACAAATCAATCTGGCAACATCCTAGTAACTAGCCCGAGTACCTTAGCAACCACATAGGACTACCCTGGCAAGGACCCAGGATACCTTAGCAACCACATAGCACCACCTTAGCAACCACCCCGAGTACCCTAGCAACCGCATAGCAACAACTTAGCAACCACCCCGAGTACCCTAGCAACCGCATAGCAACACCTTAGCAACCACCCAGAGTACCCTAGCAACCGCATAGCAACACCCTAGCAACCACCCCGAGTACCCTAGCAACCGCATAGCAACACCTTAGCAACCACCCCGAGTACCCTAGCAACCGCATAGCAACACCCTAGCAACCACCCCGAGTACCCTAGCAACCGCATAGCAACAACCTAACAACCACCCAGAACACCTTAGCAACCGCATAGCAACACCTTAGCAACCACCCTGAGTACCCTAGCAACCGCATAGCAACACCTTAGCAACCACCCCGAGTACCCTAGCAACCGCATAGCAACACCCTAGCAACCACCCCGAGTACCCTAGCAACCGCATAGCAACAACATAGCAACCACCCAGAACACCTTAGCAACCGCATAGCAACCACCCCAAGTACCCTAGCAACCGCATAGCAACAACCTAGCAACCACCCCGAGTACCTTAGCAACCGCATAGCAACACCTTAGCAACCACCCCGAGCACCCTAGCAACCGCATAGCAACCACCCCAAGTACCCTAGCAACCGCATAGCAACACCTTAGCAACCACCCGAGTACCCTAGCAACCGCATAGCAACACCTTAGCAACCACCCCGAGTACCCTAGCAACCGCATAGCAACAACATAGCAACCACCCAGAACACCTTAGCAACCGCATAGCAACCACCCCAAGTACCCTAGCAACCGCATAGCAACAACCTAGCAACCACCCCGAGTACCTTAGCAACCGCATAGTAACACCTTAGCAACCACCCGATTACCCTAGCAACCGCATAGCAACACCTTAGCAACCACCCCCGAGTACCCTAGCAACCGCATAGCAACACCTTAGCAACCACCCTGAGTACCCTAGCAACCGCATAGCAACCACCCCGAGTACCCTAGCAACCGCATAGCAACACCTTAGCAACCACCCCGCGTACCCTAGCAACCACATAACACCCTAGCAACCACCTTGATTATCCTGACTCTATCTATCTATCTATCTATCTATCTATCTATCTATCTCAAAACTACTAAACTAAAACAAAACTTTCGAACTGAAAACTTTCAAACTTTATAAACTACTTTAAACTTTCTGGACCGACTTTTTCAAGCCAACTTAAAGTTAAAACTTTTTTATCTAGTTAAGTTGGCTTGAAAAAGCCAACATATTGTTCTTCTATTTAAGCTTATTATTAAGTTGGCTTGAAAAAGCCAACTTATTGTAATGCTATTTAAACTTATTATTAAGTTGGCTTGAAAAAGCCAACTTATTGATATTCTATTTAAGCTTATTTTTCTTAGACTAAATTTTGCCCTGCTACTCCTCCTAGACTGTTCAAGCTACAACCACCAAACTCGGACTAGACCTCCAGACTGTTCTGACTCGAGTTGCTATATCTTTTCAGACTGATCCGACTTATGGTTTTCCTAAAAATGCTGATTAAAACTGGAAAAAACTCCCATTGACTTACATTGAAAATCTGAACATTCCATCAAACTCCAACTGTCAAAAATTCAAATTTAAACACACTGAAGCCCATTAGACTCAATGAAGCTGCCATTCTATGTACTATTACTGCCATTTAAACTCATTTAAACTCTCTCTCTCTCTCTCTATTTGTCTGTCTGTCTATCTATCTATCTGTCTGTCTATCTGTCTATCTATCTATCTATCTATCTAAACTCATTCAAACTCATAAACTCATCTATCATCTATCTATCTATCACTTCTCATCTATCTGTTCTCTATCTATCTATCTATCTATCTATCTATCTATCTAAACTCATTCAAACTCATAAACTCATAAACTCATCTATCTACCTATCTATCTATCTATCTATCTATCTATCTATCTATCTATCTGTCATCTATCTATCACTCACCTATCTCTCTTCTCATCTATCACTTCTCATCTATCTATCTATCTATCTATCATTGCCAAATGAATGACAGAAATGTATGCACTTATTATGTTCTTACACATTTTTCAAAAATGGTATTTTTCATGGTAATATGTGGATGTGGATTATAGTAATGCCATATGGAACAACTATTTTTTAAGTAAGCACTTTTTAACGAGGCTTAGTTGTTCTCTAGGCTTGTAATCAAAAATAGGACTTCTGTACATTTGTTGCAAATTTACAGATAATGCAATTAAGATGTTTACATTTGCTTGTTGGAGTAATATTGCTTGTCAACTGAAAACAAGTTTCCCATTTGTATTAGCAAAATTGCAGAAGTTTAACAGTTCATAAAATCTTTTAAAAAAAATAAATTAATTGTACATTGATTTCCCTTATTAAAAAGTAAACTGATTAAGACAGTGTAAAAGGTGTGAGTGTGGATTAGTAATCTGGCCCCCTGGTATCAAGGAGAAAAAATGTTGGCCCTCGTCACTATTGAAGTTGGCCATCTCTGATATACATGCATGTCTGAAATATTTTTTATAATTGAATGGATCAATTTTGCATGGCCACACAATTTTTATTGTTGTAAAATGATCAAGAAAGACAAAATCAAGTAATTATATTTAAAATATAATTTTATTCAGTAAATGCCTATTTGGATCGCACTTAGTCTGGACCCTCACCCTTAAGTGTGCCAAACTGAAGTAAAAAGCTCCAGAATAACTCACTCTTGGGATCACTGGAACACTCAAGCCTCTCCACCACGTCAAGGTGGCGATCCTTGGAAAGGACATTCACTCTCCATTCATTCTTTATCTAACACACACACACACAGTCTATATCTAACACATACATACACACATGCACACAAGAAGTAGACACAAAGTAAACAGTGTAATAATATCTATTGAATTTATTTGCATTTGTATTAGCTTTATTATTAAAATCAATAGCAATGTTGAATGCAGATTTGTATCTATTCTAAAACACAATACACAGGATCATGATAGCTATAATATGTCTGTAGTACTCCAGCTCTGACATTTGAGTGTGCGCCGCTTATGAACACAGGGTCCAAGAGAGTGTTGTTTTCTGTTGTCCCGGTGCTGATTAGCTGTGTGTATCCTTTATCTTCAAACAAATTGAGAATAGGTTTGTTGCAATGAGAGAACTCATCTTCATTGAAGTCGCCACAAACAATTAAAGGCTTGAAATCAATGATCTCCAGAGATGTCAAGAGGGCATTCAGATTAGTCAAAAACTCTGTTAAATTATAACTAGGTGGTCTGTAGATTACTGCAAGAAGTGCTTGTTTGGGGGCTTCTATCTTCAAAACCAAATATTCCAGGTCTGTAACATTTTGCATATACATCAAAGGACGAGCTTGTAAGCTGTTCTTTACATACATGGCCACTCCACCACCATTCTTGTTTGCCAAATGTGCATAGTTTGTGTAGGAAGCATGCCTGTTGCGTTTGTACATGGTGTATCCATCCAGATGTAGATGTGGAGGAACAGCTGAACCTGACAGATGTGTTTCAGTAAGGCACAAAATATCAGCCAATAAAAGTTCATGGTGGCATTTTAAATCATCCATATGACACTCCAGTCCCTCTGTGTTATGATGAATGATTTTAAAAGCTGAATTCAGTTTGGAATCCTGTACAATGTTTAGGATGGGCTGGATATTGTGAAAATCTGCTTTTGGCATGTTCTCCAAGGAGGTACTTATTTCTGGATCACAGAAAAGTTTCTTTTCATCAAAGTCAGTGATGTGCAATCCACTGAGTGATGTTGTTCTGCTGAGTGCAACGTATGCCATGCCTGGTTCGAATATGTGCTTCAGAGAAACAACGGCACAATCAATTGTCATTCCTTGCACTTTATGGATGGTGCATGCGAAAGCAAGCTTCATGGGAAATTGCCTTCGAACTGTCCCTTTTTTTTTAAGCGGTTCCTCTGACCTCTCAATATAGACAATGTTGTCGTCTCCATCAGGTGCTTTGTTGCGATGTTTCTGTCCTGCAGTCACATTATCCAAGTGAAGACCAATTAAATTAACAATTGTAACACCATCTCGGGTCTGAGCTATTATCTTTGCCACCTTGCCAAAAGTACCATTAACCAGTCCATCTTCTACATCAATATTTCTTGTAAGCATTACTCGTGCTCCAATATCAATCTGTAGTTTGTCAATAAGGTCACGCTTGTCTCCTTTTAATGGTGCCGCTTGTCTTTTCATTTCACCTGTTCGTGGATCTTTTTTGTAATCATGTGCATCAATGTTAATAATATTTGAAAAGCGAGAGGATATGGCTTCAGTGTTGTGATTGTCTACCTGTTTATTGGTTGCATAAATGTGTAAAGCATCAGAGGGACACTCTTCAGGGGAGGACCTTATGACAGCTTCTAACATGCATTTGTCTGCATCATTCAGCTTCTCGTGCTTCTTTTTTACTCTCAGCCTGTTGAGCAGCTCAGCATATGCAAGATCATCTCTCTGTCTCATGATCTGTGAAAGTGTTATCATTTGAAAATGATCTTTCCAGAAGTCCAGCACATGGTCCTCATACACACAGAGTGGTTTTGCTCTTCCCACAGGTGGTAATTGATTAAAATCACCTACAGCTAATGTAGATAATCCACCAAAAGGTTTCTGGTTTCCTTTAATCTGTTGCAGTCTCCAGTTCACATAGGCAAATAAATCTTTTGACACCATAGATATTTCGTCAATAATTAAAATGCGTGCATTAGAAAGGTCTGCCCTGATTTCATCCAAGCTGTTTCCCAGGGGTTGGTATGGAGGCTTCAAGCTTCTTGGGAGTTTCAGAAGACAGTGCAATGTTTTACCTGAGATGTTAAAGGCAGCAGTACCTGTGAATGCTGTTAAAAGAACGGTTGGCTTGGAAATGTCAGTATGCTCTCGAATGCATGGAAGCCGACGCAAAATCTTGGTTGCTTCTGAATAAATAGATTTAATTACATGCGATTTACCAACTCCTGCTCCTCCATTCAAGAAATATGAAAACTGTTGTGGGTTTTCACCAGAGACACATCTTTTACACCAGTCTCGAACTGCATAAAATACGGAAGCTTGTGTTTGATTTAAGCTCTGATACATTTTGCGAATCTGTGCAGGATTCAGTTGGGCAGTTTCCATTACCGGCATAGCTGTGTTACTGAGAGAGGCAGATGCTGTGTATTCAGGAATATCTTCTTGCTCATTCGTTTCATTATGATCAGTGGGTTCACGTTCCAATATGCTCTCCAATCGGATCAGTTCATTTGCAGGTGCCAGTGTAGTCCATGCATCTTCAACTGGACCATTTTGTTCAAAATCCTCAATTGCCTTTTCTATAGCCTCATTATGTTTTTCGAATTTCTCACGGTTTTCGTTTACAATCTTGCACACACGCTGCACTTCATCAGTTCCTGGTAGTTTTACTGAAGCAAATGAATAAAAGGATTCATATGTCTGAAATCTGGCTGACTTCAGCTGCTCATCTGAGTGATATGGCAAGTAAAGTTTCAGAAGCGTTCCATAGAATTTTTCTGGATGTTTTTGCTCTGAGAAACGGGCATATCTAATAACAGCAGGTTTTCCCCTCGTTCTTTTCTGTATGTGTCCCATATCATTTTGGAGTCGCAATACATTTTTACCATTTTTCTGTCTTCCATAGACAATTCGGTATTCACTTGCAAATTCAGCCATGCACATGTTCCAAAATTCAGGTCTGTTTGGTCTGGCCTTGTATTTGTCTGGCAATCCAGTCATCCACACATTCTCTATGTCATCATCCATGGCCTGCAAGCACTTCATGGGTAAACTCATCTTTACAGCGTTGTCATCAGTAGGTATGAATATGACAGCACGTGATGATGATTTCAGTTTCAGGCTGCATGTGCGAGCGACTGCCTCCTGAGCACTGACTTCTCTGTTCTTTGAATATGCGTTCATGACCTGCTTCATGCTCTCGCGGTCAGACAGGTTATCATTGCTTGAGTCTTTTATCACTCTCTTTAGGTAATCGCTCATCTCATGTTCAGCTTTTGAAATGTATGAGAGAATGTACATGATACAGCTGTATGGGTTCAGAATGAACTGAATGTCCATGTTTGCATTCCAAGCTCTTAGTAACAATGGATTATAGCCATTTACCCAGCAGTCCTGTGGTCGTCTTTCCATATATATTACATTTGATGTAGACACAGTGTCAATATGTGTTTCATATTGTTCATAGGTCATGTTTACTGTATGAAGTAGCTGTGAAATATCATCAAAACTCTGAGTTGAGTCATTCAGTAGATCCCACACTTTCTGTAGCTGTTCTTTTGCAACACTGGCATAATTTATTTCCTCGGATTCATTCCCTTCATCAGACTGATCTACAGGAGGAGGCCTGGGGCGGGATATCATGGTCCTGTTAATGGGGGGTTTAGGAAATCCAAATCTGCAGTGCTTCTTGTTTTTTCTACATGATTTCGAGTGATTACGACTGTGCATCTGTACTTCACTTACAATTTTATGTAGTTCTGGGTCTTCATTTGGGTCTGGTAATTTGCATGAGATGTATTTATCAATGAAATCACACACATCCTGGTCTTGATCTTTTTCAAATTCTGGAGCATCTTTCACCCAAAATAAGCAATGAATGTGTGGAGAACCACGCTGTTGGAACTCTACTCTGTAAAAAAAGTCAATAACCTCACCGATAGGTCGAGCAGGTGAATTGATCAAATCTCTCAGTAAGGCTTCAACTCTTTTTTCAAACATCCGCATGGCTGTGACTGGGTTGCTTCTTAGGATTTCACATTTTTGTGACCAGTCTAAATCAGAAAAGTTCACAGTTTCACCTTGTTGTGTTTTAATAGCAGTAATCACATCAGGCCATCTCATCTCAGCAGCGCTAAACGTACAGAAGAATGTGGGAGTGCCCAACTGTCTCAGCATAGCGAACAAATCACGAAGAGTTTTCTCCCAGTATGCGGGTGTCCCTCTTAATGGTTGCATGAAGCGTGTTGCCTCCTTATTATTCATAAGTTTTTCTAACTCCTGTTTGTCCTGCAGCAGTGAACAGTTTATTCTGCGTCCATCACGAGTCATGGGCTTTGATTTGCGCAGCTGAATGGACATCGAAGATTTCGCCATATGACACTCTGTAACAAATTGGGAGAAGAAGATGTAGCTTGTGTCTCTTGCACAACGATTATCTACAGAGAATAGTCTTGTGTTGAAGTATCGGCTCGGGGAAACATGTTTTGCTCGACCAGGCTCATCAAATGTGTTCCTGCCATCGGGAAACTGCACTGGAAATGCCATAGATTCAAGTTTAGGAATTTTAAAAATGCTCACAGGTGCATTTCTCTCTGCTGGGGCAATGCAAAATATCCCATCATCATAAGACAACAGGTGCTGGCCAAGATCTGGGGGCTGAAGACATGTATCCAAGATAAGACCAGAGGGCTGTTCTTCAGTAGTCTCAGGATCACCACTGCAATTGTTTTGTTTATTGTCTGTTGTTCAGTGTTTTCACTTGGGCCACTGCTGTCAATGTCCATTTGTTCATCATGTTCACTATGGTCATTTGTAGACTGTTCATGTTCATTAAGCATTTCATCTGCTGAGAGTTCAGTGTTAATAACAATATCTTTATATTCTGAGTGGATTTCTCTCAGTTTTCCTAAAGCAGACAAGACCTTATGCATATTCATAGTTTGGAATGTATAATGACCTTGAAAGCACAGACGTCTTTTCAGTTTCACTGTAAGAAGCTGTGATTCACTGCTTGGTCTGGGTAGACTATTTACCGTTGTTTCTACTTCAGATGCAACAGAAATAACTGCTCCTTTTATAGCTTTCTGTTGGCCCTTTGGAAGTGACACAATTTTAGAAAAGGGAATGTACTTTGCAATAACATGTCTTTCTAAAATATTTAAATCAGAGAGCTCTGGCGGAATTGGAGTGAAATTAAGCTTATTAGCTACAGCAATATCTGGCATTACACCTCTCAAAAGCGTATCATGGCAGCAGTGACAGATCCATTCTGTGTTCCTGTCTTCCAAGACACATTGATCAGGACAGTCAGAGCAGATGTGAATATAGTTACCAGTCAAGCAAAGTGAAACAACTGTTGGGTTCTTTTGATAGTTTTCATGGTCACATATACGCACCTGATTAGAGAAAAGTGCTCTAGCACAGCATGTGCAGACATACGTTGGTCCCTGTTTTATTACATCTCTAAATGTTGTTAATGCATGTAATGTCACGGGATCATGTATTTGAACCTGCTGGTTATTCAGGCACATCTTTCTCTGCTGGCGCATGAGTTCAATTTTTTTGTATTTGCGCTGTATGTGTTCTGCACACTGTATCTTGAGAAGTGCCTGAAGTGTATTTCTTTTTTGAGATTTGAATAAATAGTATTCTTTCTGACGGGCTCTAAAATGGGGATCATTGTGATAAAGTTGTTTAAACTTTTCTTTTCTTTGTTCATAGAAGTTCAAATCATTTTTCAGTTTGCTTGTAAAATTATCCTTTTGCTTTTGCCTGAAAAGTGTATCTTTTGAATATCTATCAGTTATATACTCCATCTGCTGCTCCTTAAATTTAGGATTTTTCCTGTAATTTCTCATTATATAGCTTTTTTGTTTTCCCCTGAATTGTGCATTTTTACAATAATTTTGTCTTATATAGCTCTTTTGTTTTTCCCGGAATTCTTCATCATTGTTGTAGTTATTGATTATCTCACCCTTTTTTCTCAACCTATATTCATCAATATTTTTATAATTGTCTTTCATCAATTGTTTGAGCTTTTCTCTGTAATTTACATTATTTCGATACTTATTCTTCATAGCTTTCTTTTGTCTTTCCTTGTATTCAGTGCTTTTTTTGTAGTCACAACTTTTCATCTGTTTGCTTTTGTTGTCATCTCGACTTTGTGCTGTGTTTTTGTGCAATTTCTTTCTGTAAACCCTTTGTCTTTGAGACTTGTTTAGTTTTGTCAGTTGCTTTAAACCAGTATGTGCACCCTGCATATTTTGAGCCTTTTGAGTAAATTGACTATGCAAGAATGTGTCATGAGAAATTCCACTGAGAGGAACATTTTCACCTGTTTCTAAATTATCAGCGACGTTAGTTGTAACCATATTATCTTGATCATTTGTGTGGTTCTGTTCATCAAAAGGATGATCAGTTGATGCAGCTTCATTATCTGAAGTCACAGATGGCCACTGAATTGGATCTCTGACTTGAACACACTCCTGTGAAACTACAGTAGGCCTACTCTCACCACTGTTTAGCATAGTGTTATCAGGAGAGATGGATGGATGAAAAGGCTCTAAATTATTAAGTGCAAGATGCTCAAGGGACACTTCATTGCTTTGACACATTTCAGGTGTTATGTTTATGAATGACACAGGCATTAGATTAAATTGCTCCTGATCTGTCCGTAAGAAACACCATTGGAACAATAAAAGCAGCCTCTCTACCATGTCTTCTAAATGTAAAAATGTCAACATTACAGCAGTACCTGTGATTTCATCTGTATGCATACCATCTGGCGTTCTGCAATGCGAATCAAAATATCCAAACCTCCCTAAGCGATCTCTGAACACAGCGATACACGTCTCACCACACAAAAGAAGCGCGTCACTCACGTCAGCTCTGAGACACTGCAGCGTGTTCTCAAGGTTTTCATACCCGCCGATAACCGGCGTGTCTCGCAGAAATCCAAACCTCTGGGGATGTTTAAGTATGTTGTAACAGTGCACATTTGTCTCAATAGCGTTAGGGAGCTCGTCACAATTTAAAAAATTATCAACAAAATTATCTTTTTCTTCCAGAGTTTGTTTGACACTAGTATACAAAGCATCACCTTTCTGTAAAACGCGATCCAAATCCAAACTGAGCAGCTCATTACATTCATTGTGCACTGCAAGAAACATTAATGCATTACAAGTACACTGACGGCCACTGGAGTAATCACTGTACCTTGCATCACTTTGACAGTGGGATGCCGCCACAGACAGCACGTAAGGGTTCACATCACTCACACCTGACACAGAGTTGGTGCTGCTATTATTGCCACATGAAGCTTCTACCTTTCTGCGATGCTTTTGGGCGTCACCTTTCTCCCCTTCTCTTGGCGTAATGTTGATGCCAAATGAAGCTTCTACCTTTCTGCGCTGTTTCTGAGAATCACTCCTCTTTCCTTTTCTTGGCATGGTGATGTTTCAAAACTGGGAAGTAAATGTAGTAAATATAAGAATAATGTATTTAATTACTGATTATTAAATATATACTTATAAATAAAATGGAACTCAAAGTTAATATATCTTATTAGTTATGCCGAAAAGTCTATGCAGTCCTCAAATAAATGGTCCTTCAAGAATATGAAAACAGTGTAGAAGTAAATTTCTCTCTCTCTCTCTTACTATATCTGAAGATGCAGCACAGTTTTCTTACCTGTGGTTGGAGATTATTATTTTTCAGGGTGTGAGTTGGGTGTAAATCTTTGTGGTATTGAGTATGTAACAGAGTGTATCAAATTGTGTCAGGAATTATAGATGATCATAGATCAAAAATCATGGGTTCTGGCTTTTTTTTAAAAAAAAGATGCGTTGGCAAGCTAAGCTTAGGTGCATAAGGGGTTAGAAGCAGATCTGAATTTGCATTGTGCAGTTTATAGTGCGAGCAAGCAAAGCAGCAAGCAGTGCAGCAGCATTTGATGTGGCAGGCCAGTTATCAGTTCGGAAGAAAGGATGGAAGGGGCATTTGTTTGAATGAGTAAGCAAGATAAAGGTTTGAGAAAAGAATATAAAGGTATGGACAGGAAAGGATAGGACAGGTCAGGACAGACACACAGAAAGAAATCAAGTCAGTTACATTGTTAAATGCAAATTGGCAATTATAATTTACATAAATAACAGTGTCAATAAAAAAAATCACTACTAATATAATTTTAACTAAAATTACATTTAAGAGTTACTTACGCAATTGAGGGCGGAAAGAGTTTTTTCACTTTTATTCATAAACTGTTAAATCATTGTTTCTAGCTGTGGATTACCCCTTACAGTTGATAAATGTTACAATTAACAAAATGTGACATCCAATCTACTAGGGAGAAAAAAACTTTTTAAATAACAATATTGCTTTATTCACAGCTCCACAAATTCTAGCTATTCAATCAAGCTGTGATGTGTCTGTTGTCTCACAATACTACATTATCATGTTGTAGTGACAGTGTAATGTGTTTACGAATGAAACCTTGTTAATAAAGATAACATCAATGCAGAGAGAATATTTATATTATAAAGAAATGACTAATGAATAACATGCTACATTGAGTTTAAAGGGTTACTTACATAGACACTCAAAGCAGCAATGCCACGTCTGAATGAAAAGAAATGACTGATTTGTACACATTTGTTGATTTGTAATATGATGAATATGAATATAAATTACCTTGAAATGATGGTGCTGTTGGCCACACTTGGCAGCAGGGAGACAACAGTGGAAGACTCTAATAAGTAAAAGAAATAAGTGATGTTGAGCTACCACTCACAAATGTTATGCTAATAGTAAGTGCTTAACAAAAAAGAATATTACATGCTGTATAATGTCCTCCTGACTACCATTTCCTTTGTTGATTTATGACAAGCCACTTGAAAATTAGTCAGATGTTAAAGATAATAACAAAATATTCTATTTTTTTCTATTGAAGTGTTAAATTTGATCACTAAATTGATGTCAGCCATTTGGAAAGACCATGGAGAGGGAGTGTTCATGGTGAAATCTCATTTAGTATCTCTGAAAAGCCCTGAATGTGCTCTTTACAGAACATCCAGACTTAAAATGGTGACATGTAAGGTCTCAGAGCAATTCGCTAAAATATAATGTCCATTGTACACGTCAAGCAGCAGCGCCTCCGGGTCCAAACGCTCTCTTACCACAAGAAAGCAACAAACGGTGCTAATATACACACACGATGTGGTGTAATACTTCCAAAAAATCATAGTCATAACCTTTATCTCCATACCAAAATCCCAGATGGCCAGACAGTGATTCATCTTTTATAAATCGTTAATATATTAATGTTGTGACGCTGTGAGCATGGAGACTGTTGTGTAGACTGTAAGTATTTGAAATGTTTAACTTTAAAATGTTAAATGTTTAATATGAATAAATAGTGCTCATGATAAACAGCCGTTGAGATGGCATTCTCAAGTGAAATGAGCCGGGGCTTGGACCCAGAAACGGCATTCCTTACGTCACGACTTAACAAGCTGATAGATTGCTAGACAGTCCGTTAAAAATAGGGCGCCCTCCGGTGTCGAGAGATGAAATGGACATTACGTAGTTTAGTCACGAACAAACAAGTGTTGCTGAGGCTCATATTTCACAATAAATTGGACTTTTTACGTGTTTATCTGTCAAAATAACGAACCCAGGGAATATCAGTGAATATTTTTTTAAATAAAACGAACACATTAGATGGAAGACAGAAACCGTTACAAAATCTCCTGCAGTTCTCTCACGATTTATTATCGTAATGCACTTATTCGCGTGTATAATCAAACAATGAAGTTCATCTGCATCCAACTCGTTAACCCAGACGCATTTTGATAATATTTAATCGAATGATTACCTCAGAAAATGAAGCAAACGACCGCGGGACCGGAAGACTCCAGAATGACAGCTCATTAGTTATGCAGAATTCTAATGTCTCATTGGCCAGACAGTATTCAGTTTAGAATAAGTAACATTGACTAAATAATTATAATTAATTTATTCACCGTTAATCCAGAAACATTATCTTTAATTGAACAATAACTTCAGAAAACTTTTGACATACTCACCTAAAGCAAACGTCCGTGACAGAAAAATCCAGAATGACAGCTTATTAGTTATGCAATGTCAATGGCTGTCATTGGCCAGCCGTTATATTCGTTTAAGTACTAAAATCTAATACTAATATAATAATATAATAATATATAATATGTGTGTGTGTGCATTCTTAACCCAAAATATTTAAGGGTCCAAATAGTATTTTGTATTCTGAAATAAATTATACAATAAGGTGAATTGAGATACACAAACTTAACACAATAGTAGACATAATAGTATAATCTCACACAAAATATTTAATTGAACAGAACTATTATATTAAATCTAAAATATTAGATCTATCTAATGTATATATTTAACTTTACATTATTGATTACAGGACTACATTAACTGCAATACAGTACTAAAATGCTAAACACATATCACCAAAAAAATATTAGTGTATGAAACTTCCCCCAAAGATGATGGCACTAATGAAATCAGCTATACAATACTGATGTTACAAGACTGAACTTACTGAACTAAATTTCTCTGAACCGTATTTAATCATACAGAATAGTGTGTATATATATATATATATATATATAGTTCAACATTTTAATACAAACACAAATGAAAGTGTGGAATAGAGCTAAAGTCGAGAATTTTAAAAATGAATCACTTTCATCCCAGTTTTGCTACTTAAGTTCAAATCAGAGACACTAATTATTAAAACATGCACTAATGCTGATATGTTTGAGGTTAAGATTTTAATTATACCTTTTAAAGAAGTCTTATGTTCACCAAAGCTGTTATATTACCAAGCATGACTTTTTTCCCCATTAATTTTCCCCATCATTTTATGAACATTAATGACATCACTAATACCAACAATAAAATTAGTAAATGAATCAGTCAATTAGGGTTATGTTTTAATGGGGAAAATAAGTTAGTTTCAATGCATCCATTATTATAATAAATACAATTCATACTAGTGCATATAATGAATGTGTGCTATTTATAAATTCATATATATTAATAATATCTGGTTAACTAAAAATAAGTTCATTTCAATGAATTATAATAAATAAAATTCATTAAAACAATTTAATTTCAATACATATTATACATTTCATTAAAAATAACTGAATTTCATATATACATAATACATACAATTAAAATAAGTTTAGATACATACATAAATACAATTCATTAAAATTTTCAATAAATACATAAATTAAAAATTCTAATCCATTATTAAGCAATAGGGCATCATTTTAGGTGTCCAATGTACTGTAGAAAAAAACAGAACAAGACAAAATAGCTTTGTTAGCTGTTAATGTTAATCAAGTTAACATTCTCCTACTTAGTACCAAACAGACCAAGCTTGTGAAAAACAATCTTAAGTTGTGTGGTGTAAACAAACTGGAATAAAAGTCAGGCATCTTTTTCTGTTTGGTACTCAAGATGCATATACAAAATGTCCACAGACATCTTTGTTCCACTATATTAGTGAGGACATCCCATAGACTTCCACTGACTTTTATATCAGCTTGTGTTCAATACATAACTTATTTTAACCATAACCCATGGAAAGATGGAACCAGAAAGTGCTAAAATGCCACTTGTTTCGGTTTTTTGGCCTACAAATGTCATACCTGTATCACTCTATTAAAGTCAAATGCACAAGGGATGGGAGAGAGGGCAAGAGGGTGAGGCCGAGAGGGTGAGGGTGAGGGCGAGGGCGAGAGGGTGAGGGCTGGCAGGGCGAGGGAGTGGGAAGGGGTGAGGGAGGGCAGTGGGAAGGGAGAACGAGAGGAGAGAGGGAAGGGCGAGGGAGTGGGAGGGGGTGAGGGAGGGGAGAACGAGGGGAGGGGAGAGCGAGGAGGGGAGGGGAGAGCGAGGAGGGGAGGGGAGAGAGGAGGGGAGAGTGAGAGGGGGAGGGGAGAGAGGAGAGTGAGGAGGGGAGGGGAGATTGAGAGGGGAGGGGATAGAGAAGAAGGGAGGGGAGAGTGAGAGGGGCGGAGAGAGAGGGGAGGGGAGAGTGAGGAGGGGGGGGGGAGATTGAGAGGGGGCGGAGAGAGAGGGGAGGGGAGAGTGAGTGTGAGAGTGGGTGGGGATAAGGGAGAGGGAGGAGGAGAGGAAGACAAGGGAAAAAAATTAATTGGCCAAAGGTTACCGCCCTAAATCATGTGCCTTGGCGATATCTTCTGATTGGACTGCTGCCAAGTTCAAGACCACTGTCCCCCTTCTTAATTGATCACTCTGCAACAACTAGTCAACCTATTTCCTGAGGTGAGACACTTTACTTTTTTACAAACTATTTAAATGTTATAACTTCACAACTAAAAAATGTATATATATATATATATATATATAATATAATTATGCTGTTATTTCTTCATAAAAATCGAGTGTAATTTGTATTATGAAGTTATGAGGAAATAAGTATAAAAAAGTACTTTCTGACAGGATTTGGTCTCAGAGAAGGGGTTCTGACGGAAAAAATTATTTTCCAATTGATTTTTATACAGTTAAATTGAAAAATTACTTCAGAAAAATACATTTTTCTGTCAGAACCCCTCTTTCTGACAGGATTTGGTCTCAGAGAAGGGGTTCTGACAGAAAAATGTATTTTCCGATTGATTTTTATAGTTAAATTGAAAAATTACCTCAGAAAAATACATTTTTCTGTCAGAACCCCTTTTTCTGACAGGATTTGGTCTCAGAGAAGGGGTTCTGACAGAAAAATGTATTTTCCAATTGATTTTTTATACAGTTAAATTGAAAAATTACCTCAGAAAAATACATTTTTCTGTCAGAACCCCTTTTTCTGACAGGATTTGGTCTCAGAGAAGGGGTTCTGACAGAAAAATGTATTTTTCTGAAGTAATTTTTCAATTTAACTGTATAAAAATCAATCAGAAAATACATTGTTCTGTCAGAACCCCTTTTTCTGACAGGATTTGGTCTCAGAGAAGGGGTTCTGACAGAAAAATGTATTTTCCAATTGATTTTTTATACAGTTAAATTGAAAAATTACTTCAGAAAAATACATTTTTCTGTCAGAACCCCTCTTTCTGACAGGATTTGGTCTCAGAGAAGGGGTTCTGACAGAAAAATGTATTTTCCGATTGATTTTTATAGTTAAATTGAAAAATTACCTCAGAAAAATACATTTTTCTGTCAGAACCCCTTTTTCTGACAGGATTTGGTCTCAGAGAAGGGGTTCTGACAGAAAAATTTATTTTTCTGAAGTAATTTTTCAATTTAACTGTATAAAAATCAATCAGAAAATACATTGTTCTGTCAGAACCCCTTTTTCTGACAGGATTTGGTCTCAGAGAAGGGGTTCTGACAGAAAAATGTATTTTCCAATTGATTTTTTATACAGTTAAATTGAAAAATTACTTCAGAAAAATACATTTTTCTGTCAGAACCCCTCTTTCTGACAGGATTTGGTCTCAGAGAAGGGGTTCTGACAGAAAAATGTATTTTCCGATTGATTTTTATACAGTTAAATTGAAAAATTACCTCAGAAAAATACATTTTTCTGCCAGAACCCCTTTTTCTGACAGGATTTGGTCTCAGAGAAGGGGTTCTGACAGAAAAATGTATTTTCCAATTGATTTTTATACAGTTAAATTGAAAAATTACCTCAGAAAAATACATTTTTCTGTCAGAACCCCTTCTCTAAGACCAAATCCTGCCACAATGGACCTTTTTATGCTGTTATGTCTAACTTTATAAAACTCATGAGTGTAATATGAGTTATGAAGAAATAACCATATAAAAAGGTCCATTCTGACAGGATTTGGTCTCAGAGAAGGGGTTCTGACAGAAAAATTTATTTTCTGATTGATTTTTATACAGCTAAGTTGAAAAATTACTTCAGAAAAATACATTTTTCTGTCAGAACCCCTTCTGTGAGTCCAAATCCTGTCAGAAAAATGGGTTCTGACAGAAAAATTTAGTTTTCTGAAGTAATTTTTCAATTTAACTATATAAAAATCATTCAGAAAATACATTTTTCTGTCAGAACCCCTTCTCTGAGTCCAAATCCTGTCAGAATGGACTTTTTTTCTGTCAGAACCCCTTCTCTGAGACCAAATCCTGTCAGAATGGACCTTTTTATACTGTTATTTCTTCATAACTCATATTACACTCATGAGTTTTATAAAGTTGTGAAGAAATAACAATATAAAAAGGTCCATTCTGACAGGATTTGGTCTCAAAAATTTTCTGAACTAATTTTTTAACTTAATTCAAATTACATTCATTATTTTTAAAAAGTTATGAAGAAATGGCAGTATAATACTCTGTTCTACTGAAGAAAGCCACCTACATCTTGGATGGCAAGTAAATTAACAACAGCTTTATTTTTCAACAATTCCTTTAAAATGTGAATGCGAATCATTCTTTTAAAACACTTTTCCACATTTTTCTTCAAAACATTGGTTTGACTTCAACTTTATGAATAATGAAAAAAGAATTTAAAAAAAACAATATTTGACAGAGTTTTCACATGTAACTTTCTCTGTGTTTTCTTTTCTTCAGAATGGCAACTCCAACTTCTCCCCCAGCATTTTTACGCTGCAAGTGTGTAGCTACCCGTCTAAGCCAATGTGCCCTGACATACTCGATGCAAGGACGAAAAATTGAAATCTCTAAATTAAAAACTGAATCAATCAGTGCACTCACTGATGGTACAACTGTATACCTTAATAAAACAAATGGCTTCACCCCAGAATTCGAGGAAGGGGTAAGCTATGTCCTCCAGAAGTATACACTGTCAAATGCATTTGGCCAAATGTATTTGTTTGTTGGAACTGGCACCCTTAAATTCAAGACTGTTCCACAAACGGTCACTGAGGAAGCAGAGACATCTGCAAGACAAGCTCTTTGTCCAACTTCACAACTTATGAGTGGTGAGGAAGAGGACATTTTCGCAAAGGGAGGATACCTCAGCCTCCAAGGGCACATCAAAGAAGTGAGTCAATCTTTCAATCTATCAAATTAATTTTGCTGTGTTCAATTAATTTTTTAAGTGTTTTATCTTTTGTAACTTGACATTATTACCTCTCTAACATGTCCAGTTCCAAGTTGCCTAGAACAGAAAAAAAATGAATGATTAAGTGATAATCACAAAGTTCTGCAATACCTGTGCCAGATTCTACATTGCTGCATCAAGATTGAAGCTTAAGAGTTAACTGTTCAAAACTTTTACTTGAATTATTATAACTACTTTTTAGCACACTTAAAGGATCAGTTCTGTCAAAAATCAAATTTAAGTGGGTTTTGTGAGTTGTGTGCCTTTTTTTGTTTTTTTTACAGATTTTGTAAACGTGAGCTGAATAGTCTCAAAGACATTGTTAAAGGATTAGTCCAACTTTCAAATAAAAAAATACCTGATAATTTACTCACCCGCATGTCATCCAAGATGTCTATGTCCTTCTTTCTTCAGTCAAAAAGAAATTAAGGTTTTTGATGAAAACATTCCAGGATTATTCTCCTTATAGTGGACTTCAATGGCCTCCAGACAGTTGAAGGTCAAAATTACAGTTTCAGTGCAGCTTCAAAAGGGCTTTAAACGATACCAGACGAGGAATAAGGATCTTATCTAGTGAAACGATCGGTCATTTCCGAATAAAAAAAAAAATAATGAAAATGTATATGCTTTATAGACACAAATGATCGCCTTCCAAGTGCTTAACGCGATTCCGTATTCTTCAAAAAGCTTATGCTAAATGTCCTACACCTTTCCTATTCTACTTACTGAAAAAAACGGAACTGGCGCCACGTTCGTTCCGTAAGTTGAATAGGGAAGGCGTAGGACATACAGCGTAAGCTTTTCAAAGAATACGGAAGGCGGAATGGTGGAACCACTTGAAATGCGATCATTTGTGTTTATAATGCATATACAGTTTTTTTTTTTTTTTTTGAAAATGACCGATCGTTTCGCTAGATAAGACCCTTATTCCTCGTCTGGTATTGTTTAAAGCCCTTTGAAGCTGCACTGATAGTGTAATTTTGACCTTCAAATGTTTGGAGACCATTGAAGTCCACTATAAGGAGAATAATCCTGGAATGTTTTCATCAAAAACCTTAATTTCTTTTCAACTGAAGAAAGAAGGACATGGATTTTTATCTGTCTATCACGATGGCACTGTGGACTTCCAGGAACCCTCAACATTGCATATTTTGGATGTCTCCCTTATTTAGAAAACAAATCATGTCAATTAACAAACTGAATGAATAACATAAAATTTCGAAATGTGCAATGTTGAGGAACTACAGAAACATCACTGAGAAACACAACTGTATTATACTCACCCATGAATTTTAATTTTCTAGGTGCGTGGCGTGAGGATGACACGCACCCATGTGCCCATTCTCGATATCCAAATGCAGTGTGGACAGAAACTTTTCAACGTGTCGTTGTGGAGGGATGAGGCACTGACGGAATTATATGTAGGTGACGAAGTGATTCTGACCCACCTTCGTCCCTGTATGATTAGCAGTGGGCAGGGGAAATTTCACTCCTCTATATACACTTCTGTGAAGGTAATTAATGCACACATTACTGCTGCTATGTCATTCAAGTAGAACATGCATTTTGGAACTGTAAACCTACATTAATGAATAAATATAACAAGAACAAAAGCTCAACTGTTCTGATCATCAGCACGACTGCAATCTGATAATAGGCTAGAGTTAAAATGTGATCTTTTTTAATGCAACAGGTCAATTAAACAAGAATTTAATATTCATTAATATCCCCCTCCCCCCACAGATCCCAGAGGGCCAGGTAGAGGATACAGAGGTGGACATCATCGGGGTCTCCGAGATCAATGACACCTGCCACTTCCTCAGCAGCGACTCAGTAGTGTACATAGTTCCTCAGGCAATCTTCGCTGGAAATCCAGATGTGCTGATTGACAAACTGCCAATGAAACTTCAAATAAAACACATTAACCGCAGGGTTATTGAAATCAGACCAGAAAAAAACATATAGAGTAGTCATCCCTTTTTGTTTGCCCCCCTCACACTTTCATATTTGATGTTAATCAGTTTGTTTTATTTGTTGTTTAGTTTGTATATAGTTGTATAGTTGTATATAGTTCATTCCAAACAATAAGACCTCATCAATATATAGATTAATTAGCTCATCATCCCTTTTTGTTTTTTTGTTTTTAATATTTAATATTTATATTTTGATTGTTCTCGTTTAGTTTGTATATAGTTTGTTCCAAACGATAAAAAAAACGTATCACCCCCATATAGATTAGTTAGCTCTTCATCCCTTTATCCTTTGTTTTCTTCATTTTCATTCATATTTTTATATTTGATACTTTTAATTGTTCTTGTTTAGTCTGTATATAGTTTGTTTCAAACAATAACATCTTAACAATAAAATTATAATGTTACATCTTTCAAAATGTTGTCTTCTCTTTATTCATCCTGTAACATCAATCTTTAGTTGTCTCACTTCCATACAAAAGTCTTAAGGTTTTGGAAAGACAGGTAAATGGAGACAAAATTCAGTAACACTTTAGAATAATGGTCCGTCATTAATAAGTAACTATGCAGGAAGTAATGCAGGACTAATGAGTAGTACTACATTAACACTTAAGCTACTACTATTAACTAATATAGAAACAAGCTCAACTAATCAGTAAATAATATCAAATTTAGAAGATAGTTCCTTATTAGCTAATCAATAATTACCTATTGAGATTACCATCATTAATAACTATTAACTAATGGACAAATTGTAAAGAACATTATCTGTCTGAGACGTAATCAGTCATCATTTTTACTCTGAATATAGTCATAAAATGCATCATTCATTTCAAGTGTTACCTAGTCACTATGCATAAACTACTACTGATGACCATTATTTTAAAGTGAAAAACATCTTTTTCACTTTAAAATAATGGTCCAGATCACTAGTAGTTCTTGAAGAATGACTAGGTACTTGAGTAATTAATGATGCATTTTATGATCACGTTGAGAGTAAAAAAAGACAATTGCTCACATCTCCAACACTTTAATGTTGTAATTAGTTAGTAATTCTGTTGAAAAAAAAAAATAATAATAATAACTGAAGTTCGTGAAATGCATTGAAATATCAAAAATTTTTATTAAAAGTTCAGTAAATGTTGTCACTAAGGCTGCTGTATTTTCTCACCTCTCTACCAGACCTCCACAGGGACAAACCCTTAATGCTATCTTCTGATCTTAAAGGGATAGTTCACTCATCAGAATCAGATCAGAATCAGAAAAAGCTAGTAGTAATACATGGTTCCAAATAAAATACAAATCCAAATAGTAAAATGACAGCAACAAATACGTACACACCTGTGATGCAGGGTGGATGGCTCTATAAAAAGCCTTTGGGTTCACTGGATGTTAGCTGCTGTTAAGAGAAAAACAAAAAGGAAGAAAAATAATCAACCACCAACAATCATCTTAAAAGAGCTTTTGGGTTTGCTTATGTTTTTTTTGTTGTTGTTGTTGTTATATGTGTGTGTGTGTGTGTGTGTGTGTATATATATATATGTTAAGGGTTCGCTGTGCTAACCATGTGTTGTGCTGTTAAGAGAAAAACAAAAAAGAAGAAAAATAAATCGTTACCAAAAACAATCTAAATTATATTACATAGGTGTGTGAGAATTTGGAAAGTGTGATATATATATATATATGTAAGTATAATTTTCTTATTATTACGAGTTGTTGCTACACAGATGTTATGATTAAGATTTTAAAATATTCTCTCTAATAAAAAAGAATGAATCACTGAGGCTGTTAGTGTAACATACAATTATATATAAATAGCTTGTACTATCTATCTATCTATCTATCTATCTGTCAGAACGAATTGGTTGATGACTCGCTGTACATTATAACGCTTCGTTCCTGGATGAACAAGCCAAATGAATCTGTTGAATCTCAATGACTCACTCAATAAAGGTGACTTGCTGCCACCCAGTGGCGGTTTTAATTTCACATTTAAAGTAGTTTCAATTTTGAATTTAAATTAAATAAAAAAATAAATATTCAACGTTTTATGTTTAAAACAAAGCATTATTTATGCCCTTTATTAATTAGCTATTAATTAAGTCATTGTTGATCCCATATGAGCTGCATTAAGCAATGATATTTCAGATGCTGCATCTATTTCCTCAGCATTACAAAGATGAATTTTGATACTGAATTCGTCAGCTATTTTTCGGCAGTTATTTTGCCTTGTTACTCATTTAATTTATTGACTAAATGTTAGAATTTGACAAAAGATGATACTTCATCTTGCATCATGCATGACAGCAACTTTTTGCCTTGTAACTGTAAAACATCATTAATGTCGATTTTTACTCGTGATATTGTAATAATGTCGATTAAAAAAGTACATTAAGCGTTTTTGTGTGGGGAGGAAAAGGTCGTTCTTCTATGCCGCACAAAAAAGTACCGTTTATGAATTAGTTAATTATTTTTTTATGCATTAGAAAATCAAGACATTTTAATAGCATAAAAAAACAACAAAAGGATTATAAATTAATATCTTACTTGCATCGTATCTGCAATTTTCCACGCGCAGTAGCCTATTTAGAGTGCGTCACACACTGACTGAAATTCCCCTCAGAAAGTCCTGCGTCACACACTGACTGAGTTGAGCACATGGCGCGAAAGCGACAAAAACTCCCGCGATATCAGTAGATTTTTTTTTCTTCACCGGGAATCTAAACTCATCTGATTGGTTATTGCATCATGAGCTCAACAGAGATGTGTGTGATTGGTTATAATGCTCAACGCTGAAAAAAGCATGCCATGTGAGCATGTATAACAGTAATGCTGCAACACTTTAAATTTATTTTCACATTTCATTTCAATTGTGACAGTCCTTCAACCGTTGTCTTCAAAATGCATTTTTTTTTTTTTTCCTTTTTCATTTTGGACGGATTAGGATAATTTTGTATCCTAACGTTGATTTCCTCATTGCCTTCACCTGGTTACTATGACATCACAACTCATAAACTCATCTATCTATCTATCTATCTATCTATCTATCTGTCTATCTATCTATCTATCTGTCTATCTATCTATCTATCTATCTATCTATCTATCTATCTATCTATCTATCTATCTATCTATCTATCCTCATTCAAACTCATAAACTCATCTATCTATCTATCTATCTATCTGTCTATCTATCTATCTATCTATCTATCTATGACTTCTCATCTATCTCTCTTCTCATCTATCACTTCTCATCCATCTATCTATCTATCTATCTATCTATCTATCTATCACTTCTCATCTATCTCTCTTCTCATCTATCACTTATCATCTATCTATCTATCTATCTATCTATCTATCTATCTATCTATCTATCTAACTATCTATCTATCTATCTATCCTCATTCAAACTCATAAACTCATCTATCTATCATCTATCTATCACTTCTCATCTATCTCACTTCTCATCTATCTCTCTTCTCATCTATCACTTCTCATCTATCTCTCTTCACATCTATCTATATCTATCTATCTATCTATCTATCATTTCTCATCTATCTCTGTTCTCATCTATCTCTCTTCTCATCTATCACTTCTCATCTATCTATCTACCTATCCTCTTCTCATCTATCACTTCTCATCTATCTATCTATCTATCTATCTATCTATCTATCTGTCTGTCTGTCTGTCTGTCTGTCTCAAACTACTAAACTAAAACCAAACTGAAAACTTTTAAACTTTAAACTTTATAAACTACTTTAAACTTTCTGGACCGACTTTTTCAAGCCAACTTAAAGTTTGTCTCGACAAACTTTTTTATCTAGTTATTAAGTTGGCTTGAAAAAGCCAACTTATTGTAATGCTATTTAAACTTATTATTAAGTTGGCTTGAAAAAGCCAACTTACTGTAATGCTATTTAAACTTATTAAGTTGGCTTGAAAAAGCCAACATATTGTTCTTCTATTTAAGCTTATTAAGTTGGCTTGAAAAAGCCAACTTACTGTAATGCTATTTAAACTTATTAATGGTGCTTGCCTCTGGCAAAGCATCATTATTGTTCTCCTGCATACTTATTATTATTATTAATGGTGCTTGCCTCTGGCAAAGCATCATTATTGTTCTCCTGCATACTTATTATTATTAAGTTGGCTTGAAAAAGCCAACTTATTGTAATGCTATTTAAACTTATTAATGGTGCTTGCCAAAGGCAAAGCATCATTATTGTTCTCCTGCATACTTATTATTATTATTAATGGTGCTTGCCAAAGGCAAAGCATCATTATTGTTCTCCTGCATACTTATTATTATTAATGGTGCTTGCCAAAGGCAAAGCATCATTATTGTTCTCCTGCATACTTATTAATGGTGCTTGCCTCTGGCAAAGCATCATTATTGTTCTCCTGCATACTTATTATTATTAATGGTGCTTGCCAAAGGCAAAGCATCATTATTGTTCTCCTGCATACTTATTAATGGTGCTTGCCAAAGGCAAAGCATCATTATTGTTCTCCTGCATACTTATTATTATTATTAATGGTGCTTGCCAAAGGCAAAGCATCATTATTGTTCTCCTGCATACTTATTAATGGTGCTTGCCAAAGGCAAAGCATCATTATTGTTCTCCTGCATACTTATTATTATTAATGGTGCTTGCCAAAGGCAAAGCATCATTATTGTTCTCCTGCATACTTATTATTAATGGTGCTTGCCAAAGGCAAAGCATCATTATTGTTCTCCTGCATACTTATTAATGGTGCTTGCCAAAGGCAAAGCATCATTATTGTTCTCCTGCATACTTATTAATGGTGCTTGCCAAAGGCAAAGCATCATTATTGTTCTCCTGCATACTTATTAATGGTGCTTGCCAAAGGCAAAGCATCATTATTGTTCTCCTGCATACTTATTATTATTAATGGTGCTTGCCAAAGGCAAAGCATCATTATTGTTCTCCTGCATACTTATTAATGGTGCTTGCCAAAGGCAAAGCATCATTATTGTTCTCCTGCATACTTATTATTAATGGTGCTTGCCAAAGGCAAAGCATCATTATTGTTCTCCTGCATACTTATTATTAATGGTGCTTGCCTCTGGCAAAGCATCATTATTGTTCTCCTGCATACTTATTAATGGTGCTTGCCTCTGGCAAAGCATCATTATTGTTCTCCTGCATACTTATTATTATTAATGGTGCTTGCCAAAGGCAAAGCATCATTATTGTTCTCCTGCATACTTATTAATGGTGCTTGCCTCTGGCAAAGCATCATTATTGTTCTCCTGCATACTTATTATTAATGGTGCTTGCCAAAGGCAAAGCATCATTATTGTTCTCCTGCATACTTATTATTAATGGTGCTTGCCTCTGGCAAAGCATCATTATTGTTCTCCTGCATACTTATTATTATTATTAATGGTGCTTGCCAAAGGCAAAGCATCATTATTGTTCTCCTGCATACTTATTATTATTATTATTAATGGTGCTTGCCAAAGGCAAAGCATCATTATTGTTCTCCTGCATACTTATTATTATTATTAATGGCGCTTGCCAAAGGCAAAGCATCATTATTGTTCTCCTGCATACTTATTATTATTAATGGTGCTTGCCTCTGGCAAAGCATCATTATTGTTCTCCTGCATACTTATTAATGGTGCTTGCCTCTGGCAAAGCATCATTATTGTTCTCCTGCATACTTATTATTATTATTATTAATGGTGCTTGCCAAAGGCAAAGCATCATTATTGTTCTCCTGCATACTTATTAATGGTGCTTGCCTCTGGCAAAGCATCATTATTGTTCTCCTGCATACTTATTATTATTATTATTAATGGTGCTTGCCAAAGGCAAAGCATCATTATTGTTCTCCTGCATACTTATTATTATTAATGGTGCTTGCCAAAGGCAAAGCATCATTATTGTTCTCCTGCATACTTATTAAGTTGGCTTGAAAAAGCCAACTTATTGTAATGCTATTTAAACTTATTATTATTCTTCTTCTTCTTCTTCTTACCCTAAAACCGTTGAATGCTACTCCTCCTAGAGCTTTAACTCTACATACTTCAAACTCGGACTAGATCTTCAGACTGTTCTGAAGTTAGTTGCTATATCTTTTTAGACTGATCGGACTTACGGTTTTCCTAAAAATGACGATCAAAACTTGGAAAAATCCCATTGACTTTCATTGAACTGTCTTGGCTGATCTGAACATTCCGTGAAACTCCAACTGTCAAAATTCAAATTTAAACACACTGAAGCCCATTAGACTCAATGAAGCTGCCATTCTATGTACTATTACTGCCATTTAAACTCATTCAAACTCATCTATCTATCTATCTATCTATATCTAAATCTATCTATCTCTTTCTATCTATCTATCTATCTATCTATCTATCTATCTATCTATCTATCTATCTGTCAAGCTAAATCTGTCTATCTATCTATCTATCAAACAAAATCCATCTATCATTTATCTATCTAAATCTATCTATCTATCAAACTATATCTATCTATCTAGCAACTATATCTATCTATCTAGCAACCACCCAGGACAACCTAGCAACCACATAGCAACCACCGAGAACACCATGGCAACCACCTAGCAACCACACAAATCACCTTGGCAACATCCTAGCAACCAGCCCGGGAACCCTAGCAACCGCATAGCAACACCTTAGCAACCACCCCGAGTACCCTAGCAACCGCATAGCAACACCTTAGCAACCACCCCGAGTACCCTAGCAACCGCATAGCAACCACCCCGAGTACCCTAGCAACCGCATAGCAACCACCCCGGGTACCCGAGCAACCGCATAGCAACACCTTAGCAACCACCCCAGTACCCTAGCAACCGCATAGCAACACCTTAGCAACCACCCCGAGTACCCTAGCAACCGCATAGCAACATCTTAGCAACCACCCCGAGTACCCTAGCAACCGCATAGCAACACCTTAGCAACCACCCCGAGTACCCTAGCAACCGCATAGCAACCACCCCGGGTACCCGAGCAACCGCATAGCAACACCTTAGCAACCACCCCAGTACCCTAGCAACCGCATAGCAACACCTTAGCAACCACCCCGAGTACCCTAGCAACCGCATAGCAACATCTTAGCAACCACCCCGAGTACCCTAGCAACCGCATAGCAACACCTTAGCAACCACCCCGAGTGCCCTAGCAACCGCATAGCAACACCTTAGCAACTACCCCGAGTACCCTAGCAACCGCATAGCAACACCCTAGCAACCAACCCGAGTACCTTAGCAACCGCATAGCAACACCCTAGCAACCCCCCGAATACCCTAGCAACCGCATAGCAACACCTTAGCAACCACCCCGAGTACCCTAGCAACCGCATAGCAACAACCTAGCAACCACCCCGAGTACCCTAGCAACCACATAGCAACACCTTAGCAACCACCTAGAGTACCCTAGCAACCGAATAGCAACAACCTAGCAACCACCTTGATTACCCTGTCTCTATCTATCTATCTATCTATCTATCTATCTATCTCAAAACTACTAAACTAAAACCAAACTTTCAAACTGAAAACTTTCAAACTTTAAACTTTATAAACTACTTTAAACTTTCTGGACCGACTTTTTCAAGCCAACTTAAAGTTTGTCTCGACGAACTTTTTTATCTAGTTATTATTATTATTATTATTATTCTTCTTCTTCTTCTGGACAAAACTTCGGCGCGTAACTTGTCCCGCAGCTTTTGTCCTAGACCCACGAATGAGGTGTCAAATCGTGCGGATTATTGAGGAGAGGTGTGCTATGACTTTTATAAGCGATTGGGTGTACGATGTTCGTCCAGCGGGCGAAAAAGTAGCCGAAAAATCCCATTGACTTAACATTGCGACAAACTTTGACGAGTCATAGCTCCTAACGAGAATTTCGTAGAAACATGTGGGTTACCACGTTTGAAGAGGCTGACAGTCTCTGTCAGACCATACCTCAAAATGGGGTGTAAGTTGTACCCCTGGGGCGCAAGAGCTGCCCAAATTTGCCCCATAGACTTACTATGGTGAAGCCGTGCCCATGAAACAGTGTGTTTTTCCTACTATGGGAAATTACATAGGGATTTTGTATTGAACATAACTCTGGATCACAGTGTCATAGAGACAAGGGGGTGGGCTCATTTTACTCAGGCAACCAATCAGTCTCTCAGGATCAATGTGAAGCTATCAAGCCACGCCCTAGCAACCATATAGAGCACCATAGCAACAGGTTCCATAGACTTCCATTCAAAAAGATCAAAGATAGTCCTTTGGATAGAAGTGTCATAGGAACATGAGGGTGGGCTCATTTGACTCGGGACAGCAAACGGCCAATCACGAATCACCTTCAAGACTTCATAGCCATGCCCTAGCAACCATTTAGAGCACCCTAGCAACCCAAAGCATAGAGGGTTATCTTCAAATCTGAATATCATAGAGGCATGGGGGTTGGTTTATATCATTCATACTGGCAAGCAGCCTTTGGAGTATCATCATTGGCAGCTGCTAAGCCACTCCCTAGCAACCAAATAGAGTACCCTAGCAACCGTTTTGCAAGACCTATATCTCTGCATCAGAACATCGTAGAGACATGGCGGTTGGCTTATATTGGCAAGCAGCCTTTGGTGTATCATCATTGGCAGCTGCTAAGCCACTCCCTAGCAACCAAACAGAGTACCCTAGCAACCGTTTAGCAAGACCTATATCTCTGTATCAGAGCATCGTAGAGACATGGCGGTTGGCTCTTTTGACTCATGCTAGCAAACTGGACTTCCAACATGCTACACATGCTAGCAGTGAATAGCTACATGCTAATAGTTATTAGCTAAGTGCTAAAGTGTCTAAGAACATGCTAAAAACTCTATAAAAACACCATAGTAACCATCTGTGACAACTACCAACCACCTAGTAACATCATAGCAACCACTCAGGTTACCATAGCAACTGCCTAGCAACCACTCATAACACCCTAGCAACCGCCTAGCAACACCTTAGCAACTGCCCCAAGTACCTTACCAACTGCCTAGCAACCGCCTAGCAACCATCCAGGTTACCATATCAACCGCCTAGCAACCACTCAGAACACCCTAGCAACCGCCTAGCAACACCTAAGCAACCGCCCCAAGTACCTTACCAACTGCCTAGCAACCGCCCAGGTTACCATAGCAACCGCCTAGCAACCACCCAGAACACCCTAGCAACCGCCTAGCAACACCTTAGCAACCGCCCCAAGTACCTTAGCAACCTGCCTAGCAAACCGCCTAGCAACCGGTACAAGCTACATTCTAGTTATTATTATTATTATTCTTCTTCTTCTGGACAAAAACTTCGGCGCGTAACTTGTCCCGCAGTTTTTGTCCTAGACCCATGAATGAGGTGTCAAATCGACCGGCTCATTGAGGAGAGGTGTGCTATGACTTTTATAAGCGATCGGCCCAACGATGTTCGCACAGGGGCGAAAAAGCGGCCAAAAAAGTCCCATTGACTTTCAATGGCGGAATGTTCAGAAATTTGAATCTCAACTGTCACTTTCTCACACACGCACACACACGCAGGGCCTTAGAACCCTTTCTCTCACTCACTCACATCTCTCACTATTGATCACAGTGTCATAGAGACAAGGGGGCGGGCTCATTTCACTCAGGCAACCAATCAGTCTCTCAGGATCAATGTGAAGCTATTAAGCCACGCCCTAGCAACCATATAGAGCACCATAGCAACAGGTTCCATAGACTTCCATTCAAAAAGATCAAAGATAGTCCTTTGGATAGAAGTGTCATAGTAACACCTTAGCAACCACCTAGAGTACCCTAGCAACCGCATAGCAACACCTTAGCAACCACCCCCGAGTACCCTAGCAACCCAAAGCATAGCGGGATATCTTCAAATCTGAATATCATAGAGGCATGGTGGTTAGTTTATATCATTCATACTAGCAAGCAGCTTTGGAGTATCATCATTGGCAGCTGCTAAGCCACTCCCTAGCAACCAAATAGAGTACCCTAGCAACCATTTTGCATGGCCTATTTCTCTGTATCAGAACATCGTAGACACATGGGGGTTGGTTTATATTGGCAAGCAGCCTTTGGAGTATCATCATTGGCAGCTGCCAAGCCACTCCCTAGCAACCAAACAGAGTACCCTAGCAACCGTTTTGAAAGACCTATATCTCTGCATCAGAACATCGTAGAGACATAGCGGTTGGTTCTTTTTGACTCATGCTAGCAAACTGGACTTGCAACATGCTACACATGCTAGCAGTGAATAGCTACGTGCTAATAGCAATTAGCTTAGGTTTTATACATGACACAAACAAGTAAAAATGTGTTAGCATCATGCTAGTAGCATACTAATTGAGTTAGCATCATGCTAGTAGCATGCTAATCATGTTAGCATCATGCTAGCAAACATGCTAATCATGTTAACATCTTGCCAAAATCACATTAGCAACATGCTAATTGTGTTAGCATCATGCTAGCAACATGCTAATCGTGTTAGCATCATGCTAGCAACATGCTAATTGTGTTAGCATCATGCTAGCAAAATGCTTATTGTGTTAGCATCATGCTAGCAACATGCTAATCGTGTTACCATCATGCTAGCAACATGCTAATAATGTTAGCATCTTGTTAAAAACATGCTAGCAACATGTTAATCATGTTAGCATCTTGCTAAAAACATGTTAGCAACATGGTAATCATGCTAGCATCATACTAGCAACATGCTAATCATGTTAGCATCTTAGTAAAAACATGCTAGCAACATGCTAATCATGTTAGCATCATGCTAATCAAAAGTTCCGAGTTTTGCCACTGCAAGCACCATTCACATTTTCTTCAGGAAATGTACATTCTAGTTAATGGTGCTTGCCAAAGGCAAAGCATCATTATTGTTCTCCTGCATACTTATTATTATTATTATTATTATTATTATTCTTCTTCTTCTGGACAAAACTTCGGCGCGTAACTTGTCCCGCAGCTTTTGTCCTAGACCCACGAATGAGGTGTCAAATCGTGCGGATTATTGAGGAGAGGTGTGCTATGACTTTTATAAGCGATTGGGTGTACGATGTTCGTCCAGCGGGCGAAAAAGTAGCCGAAAAATCCCATTGACTTAACATTGCGACAAACTTTGACGAGTCATAGCTCCTAACGAGAATTTCGTAGAAACATGTGGGTTACCACGTTTGAAGAGGCTGACAGTCTCTGTCAGACCATACCTCAAAATGGGGTGTAAGTTGTACCCCTGGGGCGCAAGAGCTGCCCAAATTTGCCCCATAGACTTACTATGGTGAAGCCGTGCCCATGAAACAGTGTGTTTTTCCTACTATGGGAAATTACATAGGGATTTTGTATTGAACATAACTCTGGATCACAGTGTCATAGAGACAAGGGGGTGGGCTCATTTTACTCAGGCAACCAATCAGTCTCTCAGGATCAATGTGAAGCTATCAAGCCACGCCCTAGCAACCATATAGAGCACCATAGCAACAGGTTCCATAGACTTCCATTCAAAAAAGATCAAAGATAGTCCTTTGGATAGAAGTGTCATAGGAACATGAGGGTGGGCTCATTTGACTCGGGACAGCAAACGGCCAATCACGAATCACCTTCAAGACTTCATAGCCATGCCCTAGCAACCATTTAGAGCACCCTAGCAACCCAAAGCATAGAGGGTTATCTTCAAATCTGAATATCATAGAGGCATGGGGGTTGGTTTATATCATTCATACTGGCAAGCAGCCTTTGGAGTATCATCATTGGCAGCTGCTAAGCCACTCCCTAGCAACCAAATAGAGTACCCTAGCAACCGTTTTGCAAGACCTATATCTCTGCATCAGAACATCGTAGAGACATGGCGGTTGGCTTATATTGGCAAGCAGCCTTTGGTGTATCATCATTGGCAGCTGCTAAGCCACTCCCTAGCAACCAAACAGAGTACCCTAGCAACCGTTTAGCAAGACCTATATCTCTGTATCAGAGCATCGTAGAGACATGGCGGTTGGCTCTTTTGACTCATGCTAGCAAACTGGACTTCCAACATGCTACACATGCTAGCAGTGAATAGCTACATGCTAATAGTTATTAGCTAAGTGCTAAAGTGTCTAAGAACATGCTAAAAACTCTATAAAAACACCATAGTAACCATCTGTGACAACTACCAACCACCTAGTAACATCATAGCAACCACTCAGGTTACCATAGCAACTGCCTAGCAACCACTCATAACACCCTAGCAACCGCCTAGCAACACCTTAGCAACTGCCCCAAGTACCTTACCAACTGCCTAGCACAACCGCCCTAGCAAACCATCCAGGTTACCATAGCAACCGCCTAGCAACCACTCAGAACACCCTAGCAACCCGCCTAGCAACACCTAAGCAACCGCCCCAAGTCCCTTACCAACTGCCTAGCAATTGCCTAGCAACCCGCCCAGGTTACATAGCAACCGCCTAGCAACCCCCCACCCAGAACACCCTAGCAACCGCCCCTAGCAACACCTTAGCAAACGCCCCAAGTACCCTTACCAACTGCCTAGCAACACCCTAGCAACCACCCAGGTTACCATAGTAACCGCCTAGCAACCACCCAGAACACCTTAGCAATTGCCTAGAAACACCCTAGCAACCGAGTGCCGAATTTTGCCACTGCAAGCACCATTCACATTTTCTTCAGGAAATGTACATTCTAGTTATTCTTCTTTTTCTTCTTCTTCTTACCCTAAAACTGTTGAATGCTACTCCTCCTAGAGCTTTAACTCTACATACTTGAAACTCGGACTAGACCTTCAGACTGTTCTGAAGTTAGTTGCTATATCTTTTCAGACTGATCGGACTTACGGTTTTCCTAAAAATGACGATCAAAACTTGGAAAAATCCCATTGACTTTCATTGAACTGTCTTGGCTGATCTGAACATTCCGTGAAACTCCAACTGTCAAAATTCAAATTTAAACACACTGAAGCCCATTAGACTCAATGAAGCTGCCATTCTATGTATATTACTGCCATTAAACTCATTCAAACTCATCTATCTATCTATCTATCGATATCTAATCTATCTATCTCTATCTATCTCTCTCTTCTCATCTATCTATCTATCTATCTATCTATATCAAACTCTATCTATCTCTTTCTATCTCTATCAACTAAACTATCTTTCTATCTAAATCTAACTATCTTTCTATCTATATCTATCTATTAAGCTATCTATCTATCTATCTATCTATCTATTTATCTATCTTTCTATCTCATAGCAACCACCCAGAACAACCTAGCAACTGCATAGCAACCACCCAGAACACCATGGCAACCACACAAATCACTCTGGCAACATCCTAGTATCTAGCCCAAGTACCTTAGCAACCACATAGCAACACCTTAGCAACCACCCCGAGTACCCTAGCAACCGCATAGCAACACCTTAGCAACCACCTAGAGAACCCTAGCAACCGCATAGCAACCACCCGAGTACCCTAGCAACCGCATAGCAACACCTTAGCAACCACCCAGAGTACCCTAGCAACCGCATAGCAACACCTTAGCAACCACCCGAGTACCCTAGCAACCGCATAGCAACACCCTAGCAACCACCCCGAGTACCCTAGCAACCGCATAGCAACACCTTAGCAACCACCCCGAGTACCCTAGCAACCGTATAGCAACACCTTAGCAACCACACTGAGTACCCTAGCAACCGCATAGCAACAACCTAGCAACCACTAAGAACACCTTAGCAACCGCATAGCAACACCTTAGCAACCACCCTGAGTACCCTAGCAACCGCATAGCAACACCTTAGCAACCACCTAGAGTACCCTAGCAACCGCATAGCAACACCTTAGCAACCACCCTGAGTACCTATTTCCTGCTGCAGTCTTAAAATTCAAAGGGTGTGTAAACAAGGTCAACTAGCAGTATTTCTGCTTGACCTGCAACAACGCAACATTTTGTCTGTAATGATTTTCAGCATATTTCCTACAACAACATCTGACATGTTTATGTTTTATGCGGTGTAAGAAACTGACTTAAGCAGAAAAGCTACACAAATTCTGATCAGTCAGACTGAAACATTTCCAGAAATGTTATTTGAATTGTATTTCAAACTATTTGAACCAAATGAAACAGATTTTCATGTGATCTATGATTGGCTTCCGATGGGATATGCAAAAAAAAATCTGGAATGACAGTCTGAACAAGGCTGAAAACATCTGAGACAGTTTGAATGGTATGAATCGGTAATGAATGTGATATTAAGACCATTCAAAACCGAAAAAGGCAAGGATCCAAAGTTACAAAAGTAATACAGTAGTTTACTCACCACCACTTGTGTCATGTTGTCAGGGAGTGTATCAATGGACAGCCCATTGATCGGCTCTTGTCCAGTTCTGTTCTGAATGCGTCTGCTGGGATCTTGCTGGTCTCTTCTTGTTCTCTGGATGTCTGATGGACCTCCATCAGTCTTTGCAGACTGTCCATGAATTATACCTGACATAAAAACAAAACAAAATTGAATGTTACCTTTTAGACCGAAAAAAAAAAAAAAAAAGTTGTCATGAAATGAAAATTCACCTTAATGTATGTTATTGATCTTATTGGAATAAACCAACAAGCAAAAACATTAGTTTTACACGGTTACATTAGTTTCAGTAATTATAGTTAAGGAATAATTGACAGAATATTGCCAATGTTTAGATTTACTGAAGTAAGAAAGACCTTGGAGGAATGCATCTGTATATACACAAGAGTCACAGTCATTGTTGACAGTTTATCAGCTCTTGTTCATTTTTTAATGGCAACTGCAAAATTTAAGGTCACTGTAATGCAACATTTGGAACACAACCAAAAAACATCAAAATGCTAAAGGAAACAATTTCCTCTTTAAAGAATTTAGAAACATTGTAACTGATTCGTTACACAGGGCTCCAGACTAACATTTGAGCGCAGTGGCACCGGTGCCACCAAGTTCTTCAGATGGTGACACCAACACTTGATTTGGTTGCACCGGAAGGTGTAACAATATGTGGAATATGTGTATTGTTGAACTTATGTGAGACTTTTATTATGCATGTATTTTCACCTGGGGTTGTTGGGGGTGTGGTTTCGCAGCAGAACAGTAGTAAAAGTTGGAGAGTTCATAACACTACATTCGAGCCTGTTTCTTTTATGATTATTCAGAATATTGAAACATGGTGGCAGCAGTACATAATGCTAAAGATTGAAAACAAACCACATGGAATTCCAGTTACCCAGTTATCCACAAGTGTGGATAACTGCTGCTCAAGTCAGAGAGAGCATCTGAGCGTGTGCTTCGGAGCTGAAGTAGCTGTACTTACAGGACTTGATGAAATCAATGTAAGTAAATAATTGATCACTATCACCTGCAACAATAAGTCTAGCAGAATGGAAAGAGCATTAAAACCACCAGGAAAAATAGACTTTGATGACTATAGTTTGTCAATTATTTGGAAAAGAAAGAAGGAAGAATTCAATTTGTATGTAGATCTGGCGATGGAAGACAAAATGGACACAAGCCAGGGGGTGGGGGTATAAACATGGTGAAGGGAGACCCGGACCACAGTACAGCTATATATGCCATCTTGCAGGTCAACAAAGGGTCAGTACGATTCCAGTTAGATTGTGGTGCCATATGCAATGTAATCCCAGCAAACATAGCCAAAGGAATACTGATACAGCCCTGCAACCAGGTTTTACTGATGTACAGCAAGACCACACTGACTCCACTTGGAAAGTGCACACCTCAGGTAAAAAACCCAAGCAATGGAAAAGAATACAAACTCAAGTTTGAAAGATGCATATTGACCCATTCTGGGCAGAAAAAGCATGCCAAGAAATGCAGCTGATTAATGTGATGCATCAAAATATCATAGCTGTGGATGAAAGCAGGGAGGAGTCAAAGCAGTGGACTGCAGAACAAATAAAATGGGACTATGCAGATGTCTTTGAAGGAGATGGGACATTTGAAGAAAAGCTCAATGTAGTGATTTTACTTTCGCCCACCCAAGGACGCTATGTAAAATAAGGATTGGTACTCACGTCACCGCTGATGTTGTGATTTTTGGATCACACGTCACTGTGGTTATGAGTACATCAGATACATCAGTACACCCAGAGGTTAAATTGGGATTTGTTATGTGGGGGGGCTCTGTGGTTTCAGGCTTTTGAGGGGTGCATGTGTATGCGAAGACTACAAAATCGTATCATTTGACAAACTGTAAAATATAACAAGTTGAGAGAGCCCTCTGCTATGAACACTAAAATGCTGATCAAAATCATTCTATAGATGCTGGTAGTGTGCAAATCTACATCTGATGACAATAAAATCTTTCTGTAGGCCTGTGCCTTTTCCTTTGTGTCAGTATCAAATATAAGAGTGATGCTACCTGTCACGAATGTGGCTCCCTACCTGAAATCCTATAAAACCTGCTGTATTCCTTTGTTCGGAGAGAGATTCTCTGGAATTGATGAGAACTCTCCGGCCGTGATTAAAACTTTGAAGGACAAAAACTGGAGTCTCTGGTTATTGCTGCAGCAAGTCAGGTTAGGGAACACTAGGTTTTTGAGGGTCAAGACGTTGATCGAGATATTATTGAGTGTCGATTTGGAGACGCTCCGAAAGATCATATATTATTGAGTGTCGATTTGGAGACGCTCCGAGTACTATTGAGTGTCGACTGGAGACGCTCCGAAAGATCAGGAAATTTATTGAGTGTCGACTGGAGACGCTCGGGTGTCGACTGGAGACGCTCGGGTGGCAACTGGAGACGCCCCAGGAACAGGTAACTTAAGTCAGTACTCGGTACGAAAGGCAAAGAAAAGGTGAGGAGGAAAAGGTTGCTCTTATTGCTTTGCAGACCAAGTTACGCGAGCTTTTCAGTCGTGTGTTTAAGGGGGTGAAAAGAAAAGCTGGAAAACCACCTCTCACTCATCCAGTGAAAACCCGGTCGGTCTCTGTGATTGGGAAAAAGACTGAAAAAGCTTGTAATTTGCCTATGCTTCAGTTTCCAGGTGCCGAAGGGTGGAGAGGCCTTGGGATTTGGAGGAACTTCGAAATGTGACAGCTGCGCTCCCAGATCCAGAAAAAGGGGTAGAGCGGTTTATAAGTGCAGTTACAAATGTTGATGTGACTTATAAACCTACAGGTTGAGACTGGTCAGCAATATTCAGTGCTAGACTGGGACTGAAGTGGACAGAAGTGCGTGGAGCAGGCGAAGGCGCTTTCAACCCCGCCCTGCAGCGTCTGGATGAAGGAGGAACTGAAACTCAGGAGTGGAGAGTCCAGTGGACAGCAATGCTTGAGAGACTGAGACTGGCTTACCCACTACGGCCAGATTGGGTGGCAATTGCCAACACAAAGCAGGTGAAAGGTGAGACTGTCACTGCTTATCTTGCAAGACTAAAGACTGTTGTTGATGAATGTGCAGGTCTTCCAGAAGGAACCGACAATACCGGGGTTCTGAAACACCATTTAGTGAATGGCCTGCTTCCAAACATACAGAAAGCTGTCAAACTGACCTGCATTGGATGGGAAGCTTAGAATCTGGAAGTGGTGATGCAACATGCCAAGCATGCTGAGCAGAATGACGAAAAGAGGAACACAGAGAAACAGAAGAAGTTGGAAAATGCTCAGTATATGTTTTACCAGTCCCAGTCTAGCAACCAAATGCCAAGAGATGACAACTATCAAGAGACAAGAAGAGGAAGAGGCCAAGGTCGTGGCAGGTGGATGGTACAGAATGGCAGGGTTGGGGACAGGTGCAGAACCTGCGGCCAGAGAGGTCATTGGGCTAAGGAGTGTCCGAACAACTTCCCCCAACAGCAGCAGTACTAAAATAACTTCCGACAGCAGCCACAGCAGAGCTATCCACCACAGAGGCAGAACTACAGAGAGCAACAATACACTTCTTCTTTTCCTCCCCCTCCGCCACCACCAAGCTCCACAGCATAGGATGAGGAGGGAGACACTCAAACCCGAGCAACTCAGCTTATTCAACTGACTAAAGACCCGAACTCAAATCCAATGATGACAATACTTGTACAAGGACTTCCAATCTCCATGCTGTTGGACACTGGGGCCACAAGATCAACACTTACGGTAGAGACTGCATCTAAATTTGATAAATTGCCACTTTCTGACCAAACTTGTACTACTTATGGTATATCAGGGTTAGCACAAATTGATAAAGTGTCAATGTCATTAGCAGTAGTTAATGGGAGAAAAAGTGTACACATTCATTTCTGATTTCTCAAACATGCCCTTTGAATCTGTTGGGTAAGGATTTAATGTCTAAATTAGGATTAACAATCGATGTTACCTTGAAAGGAGTTGAAGTGACAACTATAAGTACTAATTTTTCTCAGATATTACCAAATTGGTATTATAATTGGGCTATAACTCCTTCATTTGACCCATATTCAGAATATAGTTTTATACCTGCTGATTATGAAAAACCATCTCATTTCCATTGCACTTCATGGTTTGTGGGTCATGAGAGAAACATTGAGTATGAAGAAAATTGGTTCAATGGATCTCTGGGTGAGACATTAAATCTTGAGTATCTGTTAATATCGCAGTATTTCTCAGCATTCACTGTAAAACTAACACCCTCTCAATCTACTCTTTTCCAACAGATGCAAGTCCAGCCTCACTTCTCTGTGGGAAAGAGAGGAAGCTCTTGGGTGGAAGTAGGAGTGTGGCTTACGGAGCAAGTGGAGAGAGGGGGCTGGACTTGGCATGATGATGGGTATTATACAAATGAAGCAGGGGTAAGAGCATATCCAACAATGCAGATAGTGACAGTTCACAGGTTGTGCAGTGAGGAGAGAAATAATATTTCTAAATATATTCCACCCAGAGAGTAGATTCTGGTTCTCATTCCAATTCCAGAATAAGCGCTGGACTTGGACTGTAATGTCGCAGGGATATACAGAATCTCCCACTGTGTTTACTGAAGAACTTTCCAGGAATTTAGAAAGTTTCATTCCACCTAAAGGTAGTATATTAATTGAGTATGTTGATGATTTGTTGATTTGCTCTCCAGACAAAGCCTCCTGTGAAGCTGACACACGTGCATTGTTGAATTTCTTGGCAGAAAATGGACATAAGGTGTCCAAAAATAAGTTGCAGTTAGTAAAACAGGAAGTAAGGTATCTTGGCCATCTTATCTCAGCAAATGGCTGAGCATTAGGCCTAGATCGAATTTAAGCGATCTGAAAAATTCCGAAACCAATTACAAAATCGCAGATGATGACATTTCTAGGGGTGACGGGATACTGTAGGCCATGGATCCAAGATTATGCTGAGATCTCAAATCCCCTCCTCATGGCAGCTCATGAGGTCAAAAAAATGACAGATCTAATTACTTGGACACGGCACTGCACGGCACTGACAGGACATGTGCCAACTGAATTTATGGGTTTTACATCCCTTGCTACTGATAGCATCCAGCTACCACCGTCATTAAGCGAGATTCAGAGACTGGGTACTGTGACAATGGAACTCATTTTGTAAATAAAGTTATAACTGAATTGGCAAGGGGACTGAGAATAAATTTGAAAACACACTGTTCCTATGGGCCACAGAGTGGAGGCGCTGTTGAGAGGTCTAACCAAACAATAAAGAATAAATTGTGTAAAGTCATGGCAGAAACTGGAATGACATGGGTTCAAGTCTTACCCATTGTTTTGATGGCCATGAGAGCCCGAAATTCTTACAGGTCGTCCCATGCGAGTAGGAATTGAACCTCCTCCCCAGGAGGGTTTGGGGGGGTAGATGAGCAAATGAGGAAATATATGTTGTCCTTAACAAAAACTATCAACACAATCCATTCACAAGTTAAAGCTGCTCTGCCAGTTCCAGGTGTTGGACCACAGCACTCTTACGAACTGGGACAGTGGGTCTGACTCAAAGATCTTAGGCGAAAGGCGTGGAACAACCCAAGGTGGTTAGGGCCATGCAAGATCATTCTAACAACAAACACCGCAATCAAGGTCGCCGAACGTGACACCTGGGTTCACGTGTCACATTGTAAGCCCCACCAACACGCAGATTCAAGCCAAAAGTAGAGGAAATCAGGGTGTACTAGTGACGATCCTCCTCTGCCAACGAAGGAAAGACCTAGCTACGGCTCGCAAAGAGTCATCAAGGTGAAGATGGAACGCTTCAGACGTCTGTGGGGCCAGGGGATGATCAGCGCAACTGGGAGCGGCTCGGGCCGACAGAATGTTTAAGTGTAGCATATGTATTGTTGCATTCATAAGTGTGGTGATTTTGGTTGTGCTTTTGCTTCTGTTTGAATTTTCTGCAGGGAGTGTTACAAGTAGAGGGAAAAGGGAGATGATGTCAGTTCCTGTTCATCATGACCACTCATCTAACGTGAACCAGCACCATTTTGGGTTGAACATGTTTTGGAAATATGCTAATTACGCAGCCAAACAGCATGCACCTAACAAAAAATTACAGGGTAATTACAAATTTGACACACTGCAAATTTTTTTTTTTTTTTTTTTTTTTAATGGAAAAAGTGCACTGATTAAGTTTGGGCTGCCTTGTTTCAAGCCAAGTAAAACTAAAACTATTGCAAGTTTATTTATTTTTAAATACTGGGGAAATATACTCATTCCATGAAGTTACAGGGTAAGTGGTAGTTGTTACCCTCTTGTTTCATGTAGATACAGGGTAAGTGTGACCATTGACATTGTTTATTAAAGTGGTGCTTCTTAGCCTCTTGTTCCATGTAGTTACAGGGTAAGTGTGATATCTGCACGCTGTAAATTAAAGTGGTGCTTGTTACCCTCTTGTTCCATGTAGTTACAGGGTAAGTATAATAAAAATACATACACAATCTGATGTGATCCTGACAGAAAGTAACATGTTTTGTCCCTTTCTTCTTTTTTCTGAGGCATGTTTATAAAAGCTACTTAAATGTCCTAATTGAACTAAGGCCTAATCTTGGCTTAATCTAAGCCCTGTCTGTGAAACTGGGCCATTATGTATTAAAAGAAAATACAGTGCACCCAGAAATGTTCTTATAATTTACTCATCATCTTTTTGCTTTCGACCAACCAGCACGTGCATGAGTCGAGTTCACGTTTGACGTAAACCTGTTGTGAAGCGCAATGTGAAGTGTGGTGTAAGCGCGCTGTGAAACTCGCATGAGAACTAGTGTTTGTTCTCCTGTCTTGTTTGTTTCTCATTGTTATTATCTGTTATTATTTGTATTTTGTTCTGTTCTGTAACTTCATGGGACAAGAGGGTAACAAGCGCCACTTTACTCTACAGCCCACAATGTCACACTTACCCTGTAACTTCATAGAAAAAGAGAGAATCAAGCACTACTTATCCAACGTGATCTCATGAGAATACGTGTGTATTTTTATGTAAAGTGTGGTTCTACCACACATACATTTACTTACGTTTTCATAAACACAAAAACGTACAATATTGACGTATTTTTAACACTAAAATGAAAAATAATTACATATTGACAGCAATAAAATGTAAATTATTTACATACCCAAGTGTGAATGTGTATGGCATTAATGTTTTGATTTTGTTGTATTCAAATGTCATATCAATACATGTTTTTAGTCACATTTATTAAATGCAGTTTACTCATCTACTTGAAATAACCTTTCTGTTTGTGACTTGTGCTGCAAAGTATGCAAGACTACACTTTTAAAACCTTAAAAATCAATAACATTTCTGTAATTGTTTAACCATTTTGTAATATTTAGTTTTGAGTCAAAAAAGGCGTTTTCGCCTATGCAATGACTGACAATACAACCATAAGATACACCAAAGCACATATTTGTATGGAAGTAAATTAATGTCAAATGTTTTTGAAACAAAACAGCTTGTTGAATTGCACTAACTGAAAAAAAAAAAAAAATGCATTGCATTAACAGTGCTTGCATTTTAATGCATTGTATTTTCAGGGCTTGCATTTTTATGGGCTGAAATTCAACATGGTCGTATATTTAAGCTGTGAATATTTCAATTCAAAACATTTCACACACATTTTCATTATTAAAAATTCAATCATTTATATTCACCTTACAGATTTCACTTCCAAAATATTCATTCTGTTTAAAAATACAACCTATAATATTCAACTGGCAATTTTCAGTCCATTTTATTTTGCTTTATAAATTCGCTTCCATAAATTCAGTGGTTCAAATTCAGCAGATAATTCAACATTGGACATCCGGGAACTGCAGGGAAAGCAGTAGAGTGCCGATGCATATCTCCATCTGCCGTTAGTCGGCTTCACCAGCAGGTGGTGCAAGCGTGTGTTGACCATGGTGTTGACGAAGACCAAAGCAACAGTTAGAAACAGTCATTCATTCATTAAAACGGATTTGCAGAAATGGAGTAAGTGGTAATTGTATGTGTGATGATTTTCAGGGCCAGTATATATGTGGAAAAGCTGATAAAGACACAAAATCTGCATTTATGTTTAATTCAGTGTCTTCACGGTTACTTTCCCTGTGTAGGCTACATATAAGAAGCTTTCTCTACCGTGATTGAGATTATAACGTTATTCCCCGATACTAATGTACAGACCAACGTTAAATCTGAGGTAGATATTTCTCTCTGTTGTTTAGTTTCCTTAACTTTATATTGCGGCGTTGTGTTGTAATACTAGGGTTTCCCTCATACGTCATAGGATTCCCCTGCCATTGGGACATTTAAAACACTTAACATAGCTTAATGGACTAGTACAGTGATGTAAAAGACCAAACTCGCACCTTATTGGTGATGTAGGTAATACTAGGCTCCAGGCAAGCAGATGCTGGTATGAAGTTTGTTTGATGTTGGACGTTTGATATTCGCAAATTTAGAGACCGTCTCTAAAGTTACATACAACATTAGTATAAATGTTTCTAACTTCAATAGCATTTGAAAAGAATGACTTACAGTCACAAAACCAACTGTATAGTGTTCATCTAGGTGTCAGGTGTGATGCACACCTTTTAGATTTTTGATATTTGTTCAAATAAACGGTAACACTTTACATTAAGGTTTATTAGTTAACATTAGTTAACTACATTAGTTAACATGAACTAATACTGAACTGCACTTCTACAGCATTTATTAATCTTTGTTAATGTTAATGTCAACATTTACTAATACATTATTAAAATCAAGAGTTGTATTTGTTAACATTTTAATGCACTGTGAACTAGCATGAACAATGCTGCTCTGCTCAATTTTTATTAACGTTAACAAAGATGAACAAATACAGTAACAAATGTATTGCTCATGGTTAGTTCATGTTAGTTAATATAGGGCTGCACGATAATGGTTAAACTGATAATCACGATTATTTTGCTCAAAATTATAATCACGATTATTCTATCAAAAGGGGTAATGTAGTTATGGCCATTTTGCACGCTCTTTACCAACCTATACTTCACCCAAAAGGCCTGTAGTGGCACACCGACTTCATTTAACCAACTATGATAACTTCGTTTGATGGTAAATCAATACAAAACACATGGTTTTGGTGAGCGCTTTGTAATCTGTATTCACATTAGATTTTTAAAGCAACACAATATATATAGGCCTATATATGTATATATATAAATGCCCCTGGCTAGGGACATTCTAAAATGCTTAACGTGAAAAACGCTTAACGTGGCTTAATGTACTAAGACAGTGATATTAAAAGACCAAACTCCATGAACATCATAATAAACCATACTGTACAGCAAAGCAGATGAGCCCAGAATATGAACGCAATGTGTTTAATTACACGTTGTGTTTTCCTCCCATAGAAAACCGTTAAAGAAAAAGCTTAACGTAACTTAATGTAGCCTATACTAAGTGATATTAAAAGATCAAATTCTGCACAAACCATTTTTTCTGTATAGTATGCTTTATTAGTATAGTGTTTAATAAGTTTGGTATTTTAATGTCACTGTCTTAGTACATTAAGCCACGTTAAGCGTTTTCTTTATGGGAGGAAAATGCTTAATTAAACGTGTTGCGTTCATATTCTGGGCTCATCTGCTTTTCTGTACATAGTATGCTTTATTAGTATGGTGTTTACTAAGTTTGGTCTGTTAATAACACTGTCTTAGTAAATTAAGCCACGTTAAGCTTTTTCACGTTAAGCGTTTTAGAACGTCCCAGTGGCGATATCATTTTCAACTGATTAACATTATGAAAACTGGTAAAACCTTTAGGAACCTTTAGGAACTTCAAAAGATAAAACAGCGAAACTCCTAGTATTATTTCCAATAATTCCAAACTATGTTCATTTTCCCAACTGAATTGTTACATAGGTTGCAAAAGTGCATTTGCAAACAGTAAGGTGGAGATCCGTATTGCATTTGTTGAAATTCATCGCTGATGGCAGATTTAGTCTCACAAATAGTACAAGTGGCTTGTGAAGAAACAAAGACTGGCTGTATGACACTTTCACTGAAGCAGAATTTCGCTGTGTTGATCGCTAAACTACAGCGCACATATTTGTTTTCAGATCATCAGCGCTTCTTCCGCATTTAGAGGGAGCACGTGCACAGATTTGCCAGATACCACAGATTAAGTAAAACACCGGGAAGACAGTATATCTTTGTAAGGGAAAAGCTCTATTTGGGGGATTTAAGCTCTTTGCATCTGGCAACCACAAGCATATCCCAAAGAAAAAACATGTTTTCAGGATAAATAACGAGCGGGCCAATATCGTGACAATCATTTGTAATCAATCGAGAGAAGCAGATATCGTTATCGCTATTAAAATACGATTAATCGTGCAGCCCTAAGTTAATACATGAACTAATGATAACAAATGAACCTTATTGTAAAGTGTTTCCAAATAAACTGTCAAGTAATATGTAAATATTGCTATGTGTTTCACCACTGTATGGGATCATACAAAAATATGCCATAATTTAAAGCAATAGCATTTGACGAGAATGATTTACAGTCACAAAACCAACTGTAAAGTGTTCATCTAGGTGTCAGGTCAAACAGTGATGCACCCATTTACTCTCTCTCACACACACACACACCAATATTTCTACCGACATTTATACCAATGTCATATGTAACTTTAGAGACGGTCCCTAAATTTGCGAATATCAAATGTCCAATGTCGAGCCAACTTCATGCCAGTATCTGCTTGCCTGGAGCCTAGTATTACTTACATCACCAATAAGGTGTAAGTTTGGTCTTTTATATCAGTGTACTAATCCATTAAGCAATGTTAAGCGTTTTATATGTCCCGACAGCAGGGGAATCCTATGACGTATGAGGGAAACCCTAGTATGTTACATCAGCATACATCACATCAGCAATAACAGATAATAACAATGAGAAACAAACAGCATTTAGTCTGTACATCAGCATCGGGGAATAACGTTATAATCTCGTTCACGGTAGAGAAAGCTTCTTACATGTAGCCTACACAGAGAAACTTAACCGTGAAGACGCTGAATTAAACATAAACGCAGCTTTTGTGTCTTTATCAGCTTTTCCGCATATATACTGGCCCTGATAATCATCATACATACAGTTACCGCTTGCTCCATTTCTGCAAATCCGTTTTAACCTGTTAACTGTCACCCCCACTTTTTTTTTTTTAGACAAGAAAATGCACTATCCAAACTTAAATGGTTGTAATTCAAGAATACTTTGGAATATAGACATAAGTCTGGTCTTGTTTTAAAGAAGAAAGGCAGATTATTGTAGAAGTGAAATAACTTATGTAAGTGAAACAGAAAAAAAGTTATAGAAGTTTAAGTTTATGAAAATGTAAATGTAAAAATATAATATTTTATATCAAATATATATTTTACGAAACAAGTTTTTACTCCTAAAAACTGCAAGGAAATCAAAGCCAAAAATCTGAACCAGTTGTGTACAAATTTCATGTGATATCTCAAAAAATGAGCTTACAGTAAGATTTTGTTTGGGCGCCAGTACCACACTTTTTCACTAGATGACAACCAAGCTCATTACTGACCATATAAAGGCACCTCCATTTCCCTATATGGTTTGAGTGATCTGAACCATATATTTCCATTATTTCATACAATTTTATGAAGTAGACAATCCTATATAGAAGTTGTATGGAAGTTTGGCAGAAATTTTGATATGAAATTCAGCCTCTAAATAACAACATAAAAAACAACAATGTAAGGTGGGTTATAGATCACCGCCACAATCATACAATGTATTTTTTTTTTTCTTATGGCGACCTTTTTTTCTCAAAAAAATTGATGGATGTTATATTTTTGACTCTTGGCATGAAACAAACATGTTTCAACCAATCTTGAATGATTTTCATGTTCATCGCTATTTCAAAATAAAGTCTGAACAATGCTTTATGAGTATGAAAATATGCTTGTTGCAAATTGATAAATTACTGCTCCTCTGTAATTTAAATTTGAAAATCAGTCACCAATATGAAACTAAGAAAGCTTATTCTAAGCTTTCAATGATATATAGTTTGTCAAGATTAGTTTAGGTTTAGTATAGGAGTATTACTGTTTTAAATAAGTAATGGCTGTGGGCCCACCGTGGGGCCAGTGACAGTGAATGAATGACTGTTTCTAACTGTATGCTTTGGTCTTCGTCAACACGCGCTTGCGGCACTGCTGTTGAAGCCGACTAACAGCAGATGGAGATATGCATCGGCACTCTACTGCTTTTCCTGCAGTTCCCAGATGTGAAATGTTGAATTATCTTGCGAGTTTGAACCACGAAACTTGTGGGAAGCGATTTGTAAAGTGAAATAAAATGGGGCTGAAAAATTGTCAGTCGAATATGGATGGGTTGTAATTTTTAAACAGAATGAATATTTTGGAAGTGAAATCTGAAAAGTGAATATGAATGATTGAATTTTTAATAATGAAAATGTGTGTGAAATGTTTTGAATTGAAATATTCACAGCTTAAATATACGACCATGGTGAATTTTCACGCACATAAAAATGCAAGCCCTAAAAATACAATGCATTAAAAATGCAAGCACTGTTAATGCAATGCATTTTTTTTTTAATTAGTGCAATTCAACAAGCTTTTTTGTTTTCAAAAATATTTGGCATTAGTTTACTTCCATATATTTGTTTGCTGTACTCCAAAATCTTTTAGAAATCCATATGTTTGCAAGAACTGATCCAAATTCAGCCCTTTACCCGGTGATCTTCATCTTCATTCTCAGCAGCGACCATCACGGTCAAAGCCCACGCTCGTTATGATTCAAATTTGAAAGTTGTTGTCACGAAGTGAACAAACGATATGTGCGGATTCCATATGCAGGCTTTATTAATCAAAGACATGGTCGATAACAGGCATGGGTTGGCAACAGCAAAACAGGTATAAAGCAGGCGAGACACAGAGTATTCCAGGGAGAAGCGTGGTCGATCAGTGGCAAACAATATCCATGAGGGCTAGGCTAAAGAATAATCCAGGGAAGAACAGGCAATAGTCCAAGAGAGGTGCAAACAGAGTCAAACGGCAAGGTGAGTAGAGAAGTCCAAGGACAGGCAGGTAATCAGAACCAGGCAATCAAAAAACTAGAAAAGACTAGAACTGAACTCCAGCTAGGAACGGCTCCGCTACGTAGCTACGCTAGAACAGCATAAATGTTAACAATACTCGCAGTGAGGGAGAGGGAAGTCCATGGCTTATGTAGGGTGTGTGATTGGCTACAGCCGAGTGTGTAATCATGTGCAATGGAATGATGGTGAAATGGAGTTAGTGTGGTGCAAGAGTCCATACAAACAAACGACAGAACTGGGATCGTGACATAGCCCCCCTCAAAGGAACGGCTTCCAGACGCTCCTAAAAACCAAAAGTCTAGGAGGGAGGCGGAATGGAGGCGGACCAGGGGGCAGGATGGAGGGCCAGGTCCATAGAGAAGAAGAATGCCTGGAGACTGAGGCAGGGCAGATGGCCAGAGTGGAGCGGGATGAAGCAGTGGCCAAGACGGAGCAAGGCTGGACAGACCGGCCAGGGCGGAACAGGCTGGACAGGCGGCCAGGGCGAAGCAGGCTGGACAGGCGGACTGTACACTGTACACCATTGAGGCCATAGGCAATAGAGCTTTGGGTGCTGAGCCTTTTCTTCATAAATGCAATAAATTTTGATTTATAGATTTTAATCTGTGATGAAGTTATGTAAAGGTTTATTTATGTATAGACAATGTGCATTGAATGAATGGAGAATAAAAACATTACGGTCTAGTTGAAAATAATGTCCCATCATCTGCCACAAAAGCCTTGTGGGCAGCTCGTGTGACCTAAGTTCAAGTTCCGGCTCATGGACCTTTCTCCTCTTTCTCTCTCCCACTTCGCTTCCTGTCTACTCACTGTCCTATCATAATAAAAATGAAAAAAATGGCAAAAATAAATATCTAATAAATAAATAAATAAAAAAGAAAATAATGTCTGATTACCTTTGGCCTCTGTTTTTTATGGGTTTACACTTACAAATGATCAAATACAGTAAAAGAATAAAATAAACACATTTGCCATGCTGTCTGAGGGGATTGGGGGTTCAGAGCTTGGAGTAGCCCAAACCCAAAGTACTCCCCCATATCCCCAGCTGGGCAAGAATGGGGGTAGGAACTCCAAAACAGGGTGGGAGCTCCAAAACAGGGCGCGGCTTCCTCCCATTGACAGACAGGCACACATGAGTGATTTTCCCCCCAAACAAGTTCAGCGCAAACTCCTCCCCGCAGTCGATTCTAAAGATTTCATTGGTCATGTCAAACACAGTGCTCATTTCATGCAGTGCTATGGGGGGATGCCGCCATAACTTAGAACACAGCGATAGAGTACAACTTTCCCACGCGTATATTTTTGTTCAATAATATTTTTTTGATTATTATTTAGAATTTTGAGGGGATTTCATTTTTTATTAGCTATTTTCCCCATTGAAAATAATGCAAGAATTTTTTCTAATACATTTTTAAAATTATTTTCGATTAAAGCAGTATTCCATGTTAAAATAAAGACAAGGCATTTAAAATCCAATTTTTGAAGTACATTAGTGCCATCTGGTGGAATTAAAAAAAAAAAAAGAATGCCATTGTGTAACCACTAGATTCCTATATAGCTCTATATAAAGTGGCTTAAATTCTCTAGTGTTTTTTTTTTTTTTTTTTTAGACATAAATATTTATTTTTATTAAGTTGTGGGTTTGGGTTTATAATAAGACATTCTCAATGACTACTTGTTGTCAAGGTTTAGATTTATATTTTATTTATTTTATTTAATTTTTTAAAATGTTGATTTGAAGTGTCAATTTTTGCATAAATTTTACTACTGTCAAACCTGAACAAACCACAGAGGAGTACATTTTGTTACACATAACAAAATTCATTAAAAATTTAACAAAAATGAACAGGTATGCTTTATCACAGCTTAATCAATCTGGGTCTGATCTAATTTCAACCTCTTATTTGAGTCATTTGGCTCAATTTTGCCATTCAAGATGGCATCGGTGTACATGGCGTGCTGTCTGTTTGTGTCACCTAGTCTGATTATTTTAACGATATTTGTTCTACTAGTGACTTTGTTAATATGTGACTCTAACTCTGCACTCGTGTATGATAGTCATACACTCTTAAACCTCTGAAGTTCATATGAGGAATATTGTAAAGAAGCACTGAAGCAGGTGAACTTCAGCAATTCGGTACTAAGCCGCCACTGACTATTCCAACATGGCTGCAGCACGAGCCTTGGCCCCCTTTGTCAAAGAAACAACGCCGCCGTGGAAAGCGAGGAGGAAAGCTGGTGAAACTAAAAAATGGTCTCTCTCCCATGATTGCCACAACCTGTGGATGCGTTGCTGTGGGAGTGGAGCGGTAGCCGGTTGCTGTGTTGGCGTTCGGAAAGTGCAATGCTTCGGTGGATTCGGCCTGTTGAGCCAGCGGGGCCTGTGGTGTCTTGTTTTCAGTGTCCTCTGCATCTCTACTGGAATGGAGCTAACTTGCAGAATCTTCACCCTGTATCGTTTTGCCTGCAGCGGACTTCTGATGCCGTGTTGGATGATGATAGACCAGCGATCAGGTGGGCCTTGATAAACGTGCACTCTTTAAAAAATAAGAACTTTAGTTTAAATGAGTTCATTAGAGTTCAGAATTTAGAATTTTTATTTATTACCGAGACTTGGCTTAACGGTGGTAATATGTGTGCTCTTGGAGTTTGCCTAGTAATTTCACAGTTTTTAATTCTCCTCGACAAATGGGAAGGGGAGGTCGTTTGGCTTCTATTTTTAGGAATACTTTTACCTGCATTTTGCTCAAGTTTGACTTTTTCTTTTGTTGAGATGGATCCAACAAATGAGATGAACTTTACTGATAAATTTCTGCCAAATGAACCAAATAAACGAAAAGAACTTAGGGCTGATATGGTTGATTTGATCACTCAAGGTTTGCAAAAAAGAACAAGACAAAATCTCGAAGAAGCAGGCCAAAAAGGAGAAGAAGAACCACTAGGATGGGACAACTGAAGATTGACTCAAAGACAGCAATAGAAAATTAATTTGAAATTGATTATGCTTATAAAATAATCACATGCTTCGAATACTTTTATGCGTGAGATTACAAACGAGGTTGAAGCTTTGACCACGGAAGCTTCAGCACCGGTTGTATCTGGAAATGATGTTTAAGTGTTAAAATGATGTTTAAATAGAAGTGATCAGAGGTGGGTAGAGTATCCAAAAACTGTACTCAAGTAAAAGTACAAGTACTTATAGAAATATTTACTCAAAGTGAAAGTGAAAGTAATAATCTTAATAGTTACTTGAGTAAGAGTAAAAAAGTATCCAATGAAAAAACTACTCAAGTAGCTAGTTACTAGTTACTTTGTAACTATATATATATATATATATATATATATATACACACACACATACAACAATACAATAGCATGTTATTATTTAGAGAGAGAGAAAACTCTTTACATGTGCTCGCGCTAACTACTGAACATCTGAACACAAACAATGATCAAATGCACATTGACGGATCTTCTTCGTTCTGTTCTCCAAAATGTAATCAAATGTATATTTCTGCACGCGCGTGTAAACTGGTTAACTGTGTCTACGCAAAGGCGTTAATTTTCAAGACAAACAGGTCACCGGCGCCGCCACTGCGCAATACCCACATATTACCGCGGGACGGCGGGTGTTCATTTCATACTCTCTGAACAATGGTAGCTTATTTAATATATAAATTAAGATATATGTCCATAAAAAATGGTAAAGAAATGTTACATACTTCGTTATCGTGGCGTAATAATCTGTTTGATTGTAAAATGTTGGCTATTGGCTATATGAATTGAAATCAAATGAAATCGATACCTGTGGAATTGTTCACAGACAGCAAAGCAGTTCAACTAAGATCTTCATCGCTGGCAAACAATGGGATGCATTTGCACATTTGCTTTTAATTGACTATAGGTCCACTGCCACTTCATCCAACACTCCAAACTCCAAACCGCTTCAGACGATTCAGTTATTAACCTTTATTTAACCAGGTGAGTCAATTGAGAACCAGTTCTCATTTACAATGACGACCTGGTCAAGAGGCAGCGTAAAAAGCCAGTACAATACAAAAAAAAAAAAAAAAAAACATAATAGAGATACAAATAACACAGCTATAAACAGTGACATATAAAAACAAACAAATAACTAAAAACAAGTACAATGATCTTGAATTATTGAATGAATTACATTTTTAAAGGAAGAAAGCGATATAATTGAACTAAGCTTTAGAGTCTGCTGCAGATGATTCCAATCATATGCAGCAGAAAACTGAAAAGAACAACGACCAAAGGAGGTACGAGCTTTGGGTATACAGAGATTAAAGAAACTGCTAGAGCGCAGATTACGACTTGTATTGTAAACATTTAGAAGGGACTGTAAATACAATGGAGTTTTACCAATAAGAGTTTTATAAATAAACAGAAACCAATGAATTTGTCTATGAGAATGAAGAGAAGCCCAATTCAATAAAGAATACAGGTGGCAATGGTGAGTGTTAAATGAAGCTCCAGTCACAAAGCGGATTGCAGCGTGGTAAATAACATCCAATTTATGAAGGAGAGTTTTTGAAGCAGACCTGTAAACTACATCACCATAATCCAAAATCGGAAGCACTGTCATTTTAACAAAAAGCTGTTTTGAAGAATGTGTAAAAGAAGATTTATTACGATAAAGAAAACCAATACGAGATTTGACCTTTCCGAGCAGTACATTTATGTGAGTTTCGAATGACAACTTGCTGTCAAGCCAGATACCAAGGTATTTGTAGCATTCAACATAATCAATCTCAGAACCATCCAATGAAAAAATTTTAGGAAGATATTCAACATGTGGTAGATTTCTATTAAAAACAATACATTTAGAGAAAGTATGTTGAATGCGAGTAAAACTGGCCTGCAATAAAGACAGTGCAATGGTCAAGGAAGAATTAAATGTATAAATGATAGTGTCATTAGCGTATAAATGTATGTGAGAATCACCTGCAGCAAAAGCGATATCGTTAACATAAATATTAAAAAGTATAGGCCCCAGTATGCTTCCTGGTGGGACCCCTTTAAATAGAGGCAGGGGATCTGACCAAAACCCCTCCACCCTTACTGATTGTGAGCAACCAGAGCAGTAACTCTTGAACCAAGCCAGACAGCTCTCAGAGAGTCCAATACCTCGTAGCCTATCCAGCAATATTTCCTGGTCCACAGAGTCAAAAGCCTTTGCCAGATCAACAAATGCAGCTACACAATATTCCTTGTTGTCAATGGCACATATGATGTCATTGACAACCTTAAGTGTAGCAGTGATACAACTATGACCGGATCTGAAGCCAGACTGAATCTGATTAAGAACATTATAAGTCTCCAAATGGTTTGTGAGCTGCTTATTGACCAACTTCTCTAATATTTTAGAGAGACGAGGCAAAATGGAAATAGGTCTATAGCAGTTTAAATCTGAGTTATCACCCCCTTTAAAAAGTCGGGTTACAGCAGCAGATTTCCAATCCCTCGGGAAAACACCAGTATGGAGTGAAAGATTAAAAATGCAAGTGATAGGTGCTGCAATAATATAAGCGGATTTCTTTAAAAAATAATTAATCTAATTCATCCAATCCAGCAGATTTGTGAATATCCAGGTTGAGCAATTCCTCAAGTACCTCAATCCCTTGTATCGACTGAAAGAAAGACAGGTGAATGCCTAACAGATGCCAAGTTGGCAGAAGAACAAGTAGAAATACTGGAACTATTTTCGTAGGTACAGCCAGCATTAACAAAATGTCAGTTAAATTGATCAACCATTTTGGATTTGTCTGTGATAACAACACCATCATGTTTAATTACAGTGGGCAAACGGGAAGAGATGTTTTCATTTTCCATTGTTTTGATGGTATTCCAAAATTTTCGGGGATCAGTACCATTAACAGTCAGTGCGTGCCGGAAACTGAACAAATCATTCAAACTTATTCGTGAACCAATTTAGACAGTTTTGCCAACTTGTTTGATCAAGTCTTTGAACAGAATCGGCTTTAAAAGAGTGATTCATTTGTGAATGGGGCATCGTTCATGAAAAAAGAGAGCGCACTTGGAATAAACTACGCATTTCTTAACATGTATACAATATTGCATTAAAATAAAGTAACGAGAGGAACGTCGCCCAACGTAGCGAAGTAAAAGTACAGATTTTTCATTACAAATGTACTCAAGTTAATTTAAAAGTACCCACATTTAAATCTACTCTAAAAAGTACAAATTTTCCAAAAAACTACTCAAGTAATGTAACG